>NC_034201.2:42800187-42837290 GCF_002021735.2 Oncorhynchus kisutch
TGGCTTGGGATGGTTTAACCTCTAGCAGATGGCTTGGGATGGTTTAACCTCTGTCAGATGGCTTGGGATGGTTTAACCTCTAGCAGATGGCTTGGGATGGTTTAACCTCTAGCAGATGGCTTGGGATGGTTTAACCTCTGTCAGATGGCTTGGGATGGTTTAACCTCTGTCAGATGGCTTGGGATGGTTTAACCTCTAGCAGATGGCTTCGGATGGTTTAACCTCTAGCAGATGGCTTGGGATGGTTTAACCTCTGTCAGGCGGCTTGGGATGGTTTAACCTCTAGCAGATGGCTTGGGATGGTTTAACCTCTAGCAGATGGCTTGAGATGGTTTAACCTCTGTCAGATGGCTTGGGATGGTTTAACCTCTGTCAGATGGCTTGGGATGGTTTAAACTCTAGCAGATGGCTTGGGATGGTTTAACCTCTAGCAGATGGCTTGGGATGGTTTAACCTCTGTTTGGGATGGTTTAAACTCTGTTAGACGGTTTGGGATGGTTTAACCTCTGTCAGACAGTTTGAGATTGTTTAACTTATAGCAGATGGCTTGGAATGGTTTAACCTCTAGCAGATGGCTTGGGATGGTTTAACCTCTAGCAGATGGCTTGGGATGGTTTAACCTCTGTCAGATGGCTTGGGATGGTTTAACCTCTGTCAGACAGTTTGAGATTGTTTAACTTATAGCAGATGGCTTGGAATGGTTTAACCTCTAGCAGAAGGCTTGGGATGGTTTAACCTCTAGTAAACAGCTTGGGATGGTTTAACCCCTGTCAGATGGCTTGGGATGGTTTAACCTCTGTCAGATGGCTTGGGATGGTTTAACCTCTAGCAGATGGCTTGGGATGATTTAACCTCTAGCAGATGGCTTGGGATGGTTTAACCTCTGTCAGATGGCTTGGGATGGTTTAACCTCTAGCAGATGGCTTGGGATGGTTTAACCTCTAGCAGATGGCTTGGGATGGTTTAACCTCTAGCAGATGGCTTGGGATGGTTTAACCTCGGGCAGAAGGCTTGGGATGGTTTAACCTCTGTCAGATGGCTTGGGATGGTTTAACCTCTAGCTGATGGCTTGGGATGGTTTAACCTCTAGCAGATGGCTTGGGATGGTTTAACCTCTAGCAGATGGCTTGGGATGGTTTAACCTCGGGCAGAAGGCTTGGGATGGTTTAACCTCTGTCAGATGGCTTGGGATGGTTTAACCTCTAGCAGATGGCTTGGGATGGTTTAACCTCTAGCAGATGGCTTGGGATGGTTTAACCTCTAGCAGATGGCTTGAGATGGTTTAACCTCTAGCAGATGGCTTGGGATGGTTTAACCTCTAGCAGATGGCTTGGGATGGTTTAACCTCTGTCAGACGGCTTGGGATGGTTTAACCTCGGGAAGGCTTTGGGGTGAATTAATATTCCTTCAATCAATCAATCAGTCATTGATGGGTGGGGTATGATATCGGTTTGTGTTTATTCATTGATCTCAGTGTTAATGAGTGCGCTTTCTGGTCTGGGATTTGTCCGTGCAAATATTACGCAGAATACCTTGAGGAAAACTGATGGAACACTACTAAGACACCTTTTGAATGTGAATAATTTCTCATTGTTAGTAACGATCTCCTGCCTCTACATAACTGTTGCCTGTAAATTCACAATATAACTTTAGCATTTACAGATATTTCTAGTAACATCTTTCTAGCATTTACTCGGATCTATGAATGATTGTGTGTTGTGTTCTCTTGACAGCGTAGAATAGATTATAGATTCAATCTCCTGTGTTCCCCCTGCTGGAGAAAAATTTCATCATGCCAAAATATTGTTCTCTGGTGCTGTGGTGAAACGGCAGCCAAACAAGAGGATTAAGCAGCGCTCCTGCAGCCTAGTCCTGGCCTGGTCTGACTGACTGGCTGACTGACTGGTTGTTGCAGCCTAGTGCTGGCCTGGTCTGTCTGACTGACTGACTGGTTGCTGCGCACTAGTGCTGGCATGGTCTGACTGACTGACTGACTGTTTGTTGCAGACTAGTGCTGGCCTGGTCTGACTGACTGACTGATTGCTGCGCCCTAGTGCTGGCCTGGTCTGACTGACTGACTGGTTGCTGTAGCCTAGTGCTGGCCTGGTCTGACTGACTGACTGGTTGCTGTAGCCTAGTGCTGGCCTGGTCTGACTGACTGACTGGTTGCTGTAGCCTAGTGCTGGCCTGGTCTGACTGACTGACTGGTTGCTGTAGCCTAGTGCTGGACTGGTCTGACTGACTGACTGTTTGTTGCAGCCTAGTGCTGGCCTGGTCTGACTGACTGACTGATTGCTGTAGCCTAGTGCTGGCCTGGTCTGACTGACTGACTGTTTGTTGCAGCCTAGTGCTGGCCTGGTCTGACTGACTGACTGATTGCTGCGCCCTAGTGCTGGCCTGGTCTGACTGACTGACTGGTTGCTGTAGCCTAGTGCTGGCCTGGTCTGACTGACTGACTGACTGGTTGCTGTAGCCTAGTGCTGGCCTGGTCTGACTGACTGACTGACTGGTTGCTGTAGCCTAGTGCTGGCCTGGTCTGACTGGTAATCCAGCAGGTTGCTGTTGCAGCTAGCACGTGCCCCTGCGCCTCATGTTACAATCGCTCTATTTTGGCCCAATGTCATCTCTGGAATTATTTTGGTGTGCAGCTGACAAGCAAAAAGAGAGTGTCTTTGTGTCTGTGCCACCTCTACCACATATACACCTACACCTGGTAATGTTATCATTCAGCAAAGCAGGTGGTTAGAGTAAGCCACTGCCAGGGCTGTACTCTAGCAAAGTGTATGACCTCAATATCAATGTGCATATATGGATATATGTTCCACGTCAGCTGTAGCCAGCTGTTTTAGGCTAGTCTCTCTGTTGATCATCTTTTTCTATGATTCCAAGGGTCCTTAAGAAAATTGAAAAAACACAGAAAAGTTCCACATTAACAGCATTTCTTAGACATGACTATTATCCTAATTGTAACGTAATACGCCGGGAGTCAGGAAGCAGGTGCGGAAGGTGAATTTAATAAAGAAACGATACAGATGAACAAACATGAGAAGCGTACAGAACGTGAGAGAAAACAATACTACCTAATGACTGCCGTCAAATGAGGGGCTAAATAAAGTAATCACGGAGCAAATGATAACCAGGTGTGCGTAATGACGGGGAGCAGGTGTGCGTAATGATGGAGAGCAGGTGTGTGTAATGATGGAGAGCAGGTGTGCGTAATGATGGGGAGCAGGTGTGCGTAATTATGGGGAGCATGTGTCCGTAATGATGGGGAGCAGGTGTGTGTAATGATGGGGAGCAGGTGTGTGCGTAATGATGGGGAGCAGGTGTGTGCGTAATGATGGGGAGCAGGTGTGCGTAATGATGGGGAGCAGGTGTGCGTAATGATAGTTGCCAGGGCCTGTGGTTAGTAGACTGGTCGACGTCAAGTGCCGGAGGAAGGGAGCAGGAGTAGGCGTGACACCGTGTCTGATGGGATTGTGTAAAACTGCTTTTTCATAGAAAGCTGTCTCCATTGGTGGTCAGTACCTTTGGTGTGGTAATAACAAACGTGTTAAAAGCACATCAGTAGCTGCTAATAGCCTGCTATTCATAATATCAGTCATGCTTGTCCAGACCAGGGGGGGGGGGGGGGTAATAACGACGCGCCACCCTTTAACCATTCTGACTGGGATTTTATTTTAGTTCTGTTCTGTTTAGCATTAGTAAGGCAAAGAATCAAGTGGTGCATCATGTTTGACGCCGATAGCTAGCCCTGATTTCTCTGAATGGGCATGCAATGTCATCCCAGATTGCACATGACATTATGACACACTTCAGAGGGAGCCACAAACTGCTCACTGTGTACAGTAAGTATGCTTCCCTCCCCCTCCCCATTTCTCTTTCTCTCTCTCCATCTCTCTCTATATCTCTCTCCCTTCTTTCTCTTACTCTCTCTCTCGACACATCAACACCATCATCCCAGACAACCTAGACCCACTCCAATTCCCATTCCGCCCCAACAGATCCACAGAGGACACAATATCAATTGCACTTCCGACTGCCCTCTCCCACCTGGACAAGAGGGGAATTAACTATGTGAGAATTCTGTTTATAGACTACAGCTCAGCGTTCAACAGCATAGTCCCCTCCAAGCTCATCACCAAGCTATGGATCCTGGGATTGAACCCCTCCCTTTGCAACTGGGTCCTGGACTGCATAACGGGCCGTCCCCAGGTGGTGAGGGTAGGCAACAACACTTCCACCACGCTGACCCTCAACACGGGGTCCCCTCAGGGTGTGTGCTTACTCCCCTCTTATACTCCCTTTTCACTCACGACTGCGTGGCCACGCACGACTCCAACACCATCATCAAGTTTGCTGGCTTAGCAATGGCTGTAGGCCTGATCACCAACGGCGATGAGTCAGCATACAGGGAGGAGGTCATAGACTTAGCAGTGTGTTTCCAGGATAGCAACCTCTCCCTCAACGTCAGTAAGACCAAGGAGCTGATCGTGGACCACAGGAGAAAGAGGGGAGAGAACGCCCCCATCCACATCGACGGGGCTGTTGTGGAGCAGGTCGATAGCTTCAAGTTCCTTGGCGTCCACATCACTAAGGACCTAACATGGTCCACACATACACGCACAGTCGTGAAGAGGGCACGACAGCGCCTCTTCACCAGCAGGAGGCTGAAAAGATTTGGTATGGGCCCTCGGATCCTCAAAAAGTTCTACAGCTGCACCATCAAGAGCATCCTGACTGGCTGCATTACCGCTTTGTATGGCAAATACACCGCCCTTAACCGCAAATCGCTACAGAGGGTGGTGTGGACAGCCCAGTACATCACTGGGGCCGAGCTTCCTGCAATCCAGGACCTCCACCAAATAATCCAAGCCATAGACTGTTCACTCTGCTACCGTCCGGCAAACAGTACCGGAGCAATGGCTTTCGGACATACAGGCTCTGAGACAGCTCCTACCCCCAACCAATAAGACTGCTAAATAGCCAGACTGGTAAATATCCAATTAATGGTACCCTATCTATCTACACTGACTCTACGAACACTCACTAGACTCTATATACACACCATATACACACTCACTGGACTATATATACACACCATATACACACTCACTAGACTAAATACACACTATATACACACTCACTATACTATATATACACACCATATACACACTCACTAGACTAAATACACACTATATACACACTCACTAGACTATATATACACACCATATACACACTCACTAGACTATATATACACACCATATACATACTCACTAGACTAAATACACACTATATACACACTCACTAGACTATATACACACCATATACACACTCACTAGACTAAATGCACACTATATACACACTCACTAGACTAAATACACACTATATACACACTCACTAGACTATATATACACACCATATACATACTCACTAGACTAAATACACACTCACTAGACTATATATACACACCATATACATACTCACTAGACTAAATACACACTCACTAGACTATATATACACACCATATACATACTCACTAGACTAAATACACACTATATACACACTCACTAGACTATATATACACACCATATACATACTCACTGGACTATATATACACACTATATACACACTCACTAGACTATATATACACACCATATACACACTCACTAGACTATATATACACACCATATACACACTCACTAGACTAAATACACACTATATAGACACTCACTAGACTATATATACACACTATATACACACTCACTAGACTAAATACACACTATATACACACTCACTAGACTATATATGCACACCATATACATACTCACTGGACTATATATACACACTATATACACACTCACTAGACTATATATACACACCATATACACACTCACTAGACTATATATACACACTATATACACACTCACTAGACTATATATACACACCATATACATACTCACTGGACTATATATACACACTATATACACACTCACTAGACTATATATACACACCATATACATACTCACTAGACTAAATACACACTATATACACACTCACTAGACTATATATACACACTATATACACACTCACTAGACTATATATACACACCATATACATACTCACTAGACTAAATACACACTCACTAGACTATATATACACACCATATACATACTCACTGGACTATATATACACACTATATACACACTCACTAGACTATATATACACACCATATACACACTCACTAGACTATATATACACACCATATACACACTCACTAGACTAAATACACACTATATAGACACTCACTAGACTATATATACACACCATATACACACTCACTAGACTATATATACACACCATATACACACTCACTAGACTATATATACACACCATATACACACTCACTAGACTAAATACACACTATATAGACACTCACTAGACTATATATACACACCATATACACACTCACTAGACTAAATACACACTATATACACACTCACTAGACTATATATACACACTATATACATACTCACTGGACTATATATACACACTATATACACACTCACTAGACTATATATACACACCATATACACACTCACTAGACTATATATACACACCATATACACACTCACTCGACTATATATACACACTATATACACACTCACTAGACTATATATACACACCATATACACACTCACTAGACTATATATACACACCATATACACACTCACTAGACTATATATACACACCATATACACACTCACTCGACTATATATACACACTATATACACACTCACTAGACTATATATACACACCATATACACACTCACTCGACTATATATACACACTATATACACACTCACTAGACTATATATACACACTATATACACACTCACTAGACTATATATACACACCATATACATACTCACTAGACTAAATACACACCATATACATACTCACTAGACTATATATACACACCATATACACACTCACTAGACTAAATACACACTCACTAGACTATATATACACACCATATACACACTCACTAGACTATATAAACACACCATATACATACTCACAAAACTATATAGTTGAAGTCGGAAGTTTACGTACGCCTTATTCAATTACATTTAAACTCAGTTTTTCACATTTCCTGACGTTTAATTCTAGTAAACATTCCCTTTCTTAGGTCAGTCAGGATCATCACTTTATTTTAAGAATGTGAAATGTCTGAATAATAGTTGAGAGTGATTTATTTCAGCTTTTATTTATTTTATCACATTCCCAGTGGGTCAGAAGTTTACATACACTCAATTAGTATTTAAACACATTTTTTTACCCCCTTTTCTCCCCAATTTCTCCCCAATTTCACATTGATCTGGTACTGGTACTCCCTGTATATAGCTCCATATTGATCTGGTACTGGTACTCCCTGTATATAGCTCCATATTGATCTGGTACTGGTACTCCCTGTATATAGCTCCACATTGATCTGGTACTCCCTGTATATAGCTCCACATTGATCTGGTACTCTCTGTATATAGCTCCACATTGATCTGGTACTCCCTGTATATAGCTCCACATTGATCTGGTACTGGTACTCCCTGTATATAGCTCCACATTGATCTGGTACTGGTACTCCCTGTATATAGCTCCACATTGATCTGGTACTGGTACTCCCTGTATATAGCTCCACATTGATCGGGTACTGGTACTCCCTGTATATAGCTCCACATTGATCTGGTACTCCCTGTATATAGCTCCACATTGATCTTGTACTGGTACTCCCTGTATATAGCTCCACATTGATCTGGTACTCCCTGTATATAGCTCCACATTGATCTGGTACTTCTACTCCCTGTATATAGCTCCACATTGATCTGGCACTGGTACTCCCTGTATATAGCTCCACATTGATCTGGTACTTGTACTCCCTGTATATAGCTCCACATTGACCTGGTACTCCCTGTATATAGCTCCATATTGATCTGGTACTGGTACTCTCTGTATATAGCTCCACATTGACCCGGTACTCCCTGTATATAGCTCCACATTGATCTGGTACTTGTACTCCCTGTATATAGCTCCACATTGACCTGGTACTCCCTGTATATAGCTCCACATTGATCTGGTACTTGTACTCCCTGTATATAGCTCCACATTGATCTGGTACTCCCTGTATATAGCTCCATATTGATCTGGTACTGGTACTCTCTGTATATAGCTCCACATTGACCCGGTACTCCCTGTATATAGCTCCACATTGATCTGGTACTCCCTGTATATAGCTCCACATTGACCTGGTACTCCCTGTATATAGCTCCACATTGATCGGGTACTCCCTGTATATAGCTCCACATTGACCTGGTATTCCCTGTATATAGCTCCACATTGATATGGTACTGGTACTCCCTGTATATAGCTCCACATTGATCTGGTACTCCCTGTATATAGCTCCACATTGATCTGGTACTCCCTGTATATAGCTCCACATTGATCTGGTACTGGTACTCCCTGTATATAGCTCCACATTGACCTGGTATTCCCTGTATATAGCTCCACATTGATATGGTACTGGTACTCCCTGTATATAGCTCCAAATTGATCTGGTGCTCCCTGTATATAGCTCCACATTGATCTGGTACTCCCTGTATATAGCTCCACATTGATCTGGTACTCCCCGTATATAGCTCCACATTGATCTGGTACTCCCTGTATATAGCTCCACATTGATCTGGTACTCCCTGTATATAGCTCCACATTGATCTGGTACTCCCTGTATATAGCTCCACATTGATCTGGTACTCCCTGTATATAGCTCCACATTGATCTGGTACTCCCTGTATATAGCTCCACATTGATCTGGTACTCCCTGTATATAGCTCCACATTGATCTGGTACTCCCTGTATATAGCTCCACATTGATCTGGTACTCCCTGTATATAGCTCCATATTGATCTGGTACTGGTACTCCCTGTATATAGCTCCATATTGATCTGGTACTGGTACTCCCTGTATATAGCTCCACATTGATCTGGTACTCCCTGTATATAGCTCCACATTGATCTGGTACTGGTACTCCCTGTATATAGCTCCACATTGATCTGGTACTGATACTTCCTGTATATAGCTCCATATTGATCTGGTACTGGTACTCCCTGTATATAGCTCCATATTGATCTGGTACTGGTACTCCCTGTAAATAGCTCCACATTGATCTGGTACTCTCTGTATATAGCTCCATATTGATCTGGTACTATCTGTATATAGCTCCACATTGATCTGGTACTCTCTGTATATAGCTCCATATTGATCTGGTACTGGTACTTCCTGTATATAGCTCCATATTGATCTGGTACTGGTACTCTCTGTATATAGCTCCACATTGATATGGTACTCTCTGTATATAGCTCCACATTGATCTGGTACTCCCTGTATATAGCTCCATATTGATCTGGTACTGGTACTCTCTGTATATAGCTCCACATTGATCTGGTACTCCCTGTATATAGCTCCATATTGATCTGGTACTGATACTTCCTGTATATAGCTCCATATTGATCTGGTACTGGTACTCCCTGTATATAGCTCCATATTGATCTGGTACTGGTACTCCCTGTAAATAGCTCCACATTGATCTGGTACTCTCTGTATATAGCTCCATATTGATCTGGTACTCTCTGTATATAGCTCCACATTGATCTGGTACTCTCTGTATATAGCTCCATATTGATCTGGTACTGGTACTTCCTGTATATAGCTCCATATTGATCTGGTACTGGTACTCTCTGTATATAGCTCCACATTGATATGGTACTCTCTGTATATAGCTCCACATTGATCTGGTACTCCCTGTATATAGCTCCATATTGATCTGGTACTGGTACTCTCTGTATATAGCTCCACATTGATCTGGTACTCCCTGTATATGGCTCCATATTGATCTGGTACTGGTACTTCCTGTATGTAGCTCCATAATGATCTGGTACTGGTACTTCCTGTATGTAGCTCCATATTGATCTGGTACTGGTACTTCCTGTATGTAGCTCCATATTGATCTGGTACTGGTACTTCCTGTATGTAGCTCCATATTGATCTGGTACTGGTACTTCCTGTATGTAGCTCCATATTGATCTGGTACTGGTACTTCCTGTATGTAGCTCCATATTGATCTGGTACTGGTACTCTCTGTATATAGCTCCATATTGATCTGGTACTGGTACTCCCTGTAAATAGCTCCACATTGATCTGGTACTCTCTGTATATAGCTCCATATTGATCTGGTACTCTCTGTATATAGCTCCACATTGATCTGGTACTCTCTGTATATAGCTCCATATTGATCTGGTACTGGTACTTCCTGTATATAGCTCCATATTGATCTGGTACTGGTACTCTCTGTATATAGCTCCACATTGATATGGTACTCTCTGTATATAGCTCCACATTGATCTGGTACTCCCTGTATATAGCTCCATATTGATCTGGTACTGGTACTCTCTGTATATAGCTCCACATTGATCTGGTACTCCCTGTATATAGCTCCATATTGATCTGGTACTGGTACTTCCTGTATGTAGCTCCATATTGATCTGGTACTGGTACTTCCTGTATGTAGCTCCATATTGATCTGGTACTGGTACTTCCTGTATGTAGCTCCATATTGATCTGGTACTGGTACTTCCTGTATGTAGCTCCATATTGATCTGGTACTGGTACTTCCTGTATGTAGCTCCATATTGATCTGGTACTGGTACTTCCTGTATGTAGCTCCATATTGATCTGGTACTGGTACTCTCTGTATATAGCTCCATATTGATCTGGTACTGGTACTCCCTGTATATAGCTCCATATTGATCTGGTACTTCCTGTATGTAGCTCCATATTGATCTGGTACTTCCTGTATGTAGCTCCATATTGATCTGGTACTCTCTGTGTGTAGCTCCATATTGGTCTGGTACTTCCTGTATGTAGCTCCATATTGATCTGGTACTTCCTGTATGTAGCTCCACATTGATCTGGTACTCCCTGTATATAGCTCCACATTGATCTGGTACTCCCTGTATATAGCTCCACATTGATCTGGTACTCCCTGTATATAGCTCCACATTGATCTGGTACTCCCTGTATATAGCTCCATATTGATCTGGTACTGGTACTCCCTGTATATAGCTCCATATTGATCTGGTACTGGTACTCCCTGTATATAGCTCCACATTGATCTGGTACTCCCTGTATATAGCTCCACATTGATCTGGTACTGGTACTCCCTGTATATAGCTCCACATTGATCTGGTACTGATACTTCCTGTATATAGCTCCATATTGATCTGGTACTGGTACTCCCTGTATATAGCTCCATATTGATCTGGTACTGGTACTCCCTGTAAATAGCTCCACATTGATCTGGTACTCTCTGTATATAGCTCCATATTGATCTGGTACTATCTGTATATAGCTCCACATTGATCTGGTACTCTCTGTATATAGCTCCATATTGATCTGGTACTGGTACTTCCTGTATATAGCTCCATATTGATCTGGTACTGGTACTCTCTGTATATAGCTCCACATTGATATGGTACTCTCTGTATATAGCTCCACATTGATCTGGTACTCCCTGTATATAGCTCCATATTGATCTGGTACTGGTACTCTCTGTATATAGCTCCACATTGATCTGGTACTCCCTGTATATAGCTCCATATTGATCTGGTACTGATACTTCCTGTATATAGCTCCATATTGATCTGGTACTGGTACTCCCTGTATATAGCTCCATATTGATCTGGTACTGGTACTCCCTGTAAATAGCTCCACATTGATCTGGTACTCTCTGTATATAGCTCCATATTGATCTGGTACTCTCTGTATATAGCTCCACATTGATCTGGTACTGGTACTTCCTGTATATAGCTCCATATTGATCTGGTACTGGTACTCTCTGTATATAGCTCCACATTGATATGGTACTCTCTGTATATAGCTCCACATTGATCTGGTACTCCCTGTATATAGCTCCATATTGATCTGGTACTGGTACTCTCTGTATATAGCTCCACATTGATCTGGTACTCCCTGTATATAGCTCCATATTGATCTGGTACTGGTACTTCCTGTATGTAGCTCCATATTGATCTGGTACTGGTACTTCCTGTATGTAGCTCCATATTGATCTGGTACTGGTACTTCCTGTATGTAGCTCCATATTGATCTGGTACTGGTACTTCCTGTATGTAGCTCCATATTGATCTGGTACTGGTACTTCCTGTATGTAGCTCCATATTGATCTGGTACTGGTACTTCCTGTATATAGCTCCACATTGATCTGGTACTCCCTGTATATAGCTCCGCATTGATCTGGTACTCCCTGTATATAGCTCCATATTGATCTGGTACTGGTACTCTCTGTATATAGCTCCATATTGATCTGGTACTGGTACTCCCTGTATATAGCTCCACATTGATATGGTACTGGTACTCCCTGTATATAGCTCCACATTGATCTGGTACTCCCTGTATATAGCTCCATATTGATCTGGTACTTCCTGTATGTAGCTCCATATTGATCTGGTACTTCCTGTATGTAGCTCCATATTGATCTGGTACTTCCTGTATGTAGCTCCATATTGATCTGGTACTTCCTGTATGTAGCTCCATATTGATCTGGTACTTCCTGTATATAGCTCCATATTGATCTGGTACTTCCTGTATGTAGCTCCATATTGATCTGGTACTTCCTGTATATAGATCCATATTGATCTGGTACTTCCTGTATATAGCTCCATATTGATCTGGTACTTCCTGTATGTAGCTCCATATTTATCTGGTACTTCCTGTTTGTAGCTCCATATTGATCTGGTACTTCCTGTATGTGGCTCCATATTGATCTGGTACTTCCTGTATGTAGCTACATATTGATCTGGTACTCTCTGTATGTAGCTCCATATTGATCTGGTACTTCCTGTATGTAGCTCCACATCGATCTGGTACTTCCTGTATGTAGCTCCATATTGATCTGGTACTTCCTGTATGTAGCTTCATATTGATCTGGTACTTCCTGTATATTGCTCCATATTGATCTGGTACTTCCTGTATGTGGCTCCATATTGATCTGGTACTTCCTGTATGTAGCTCCATATTGATCTGGTACTTCCTGTATGTAGCTCCATATTGATCTGGTACTTCCTGTATATAGCTCCATATTGATCTGGTACTTCCTGTATGTAGCTCCATATTGATCTGGTACTTCCTGTATATCTCCATTCTTGTGTATCTTATTTTATTCCTCTTGTTTTACTATTGTATCTTTATTTTTAAACTCTACGTAGTTGGGAAGGGTTGGTAAGTAAGCATTTCACAGTAAAGTCTACACCTGTTGAATTCGGTGCATGTGACAAATACGATTTGATTAGATTTTTCTCTCTCTCTCTCTGCAAAACGTGTATGGCATGTTGTCATGGTAAATGGCAGACCAAGTCGGCAGGGATTATGATAGAGAAATTGTCACATCTCTCTAGCCAACAGCAGCTTAGCGGACTATGTGAAAGGATTTGGTCCGCAGATGGTGTTAAGTGACAGGCATGTAATTCGTTATAGGTTCTGGAAATAGAGAGAAATATACTCTACCTTTTGCAGTCCACTACAACAGAAGCCCTACTGGGGTCATCCATTCTTCCACTGCACTTCTCTCTCCCTACCTTATCCCTCATAACCCTCCACGCACACACGCACACACACACACACACACACACACACACACACACACACACACACACACACACACACACACACACACACACACACACACACACACACACACACACACACACACACACACACACACTCCCATACACAAAGACACTCACAAAGACATAAACAGAGACACGGACACACACACAGATAGCATGACGTTCACACACAGATAGCATGACACACAGATAGCATGACGTTCACACACAGATAGCATGACGTTCACTGTGCCCCCTGCTTTTAGAAAGCCCCGTGTCAGCATTAACCGCCAGGGCTGTCACTGTTGGTCAGGCCTGAGCAGGGATGTACAAAATCACCTGCAGCAGTAGCTATCTGGAATGGCTAAACGGATCCCCTCTAAGTCTGTGTGTCCCTGGTGCACAGAGTTAGTAGGGGGTTTCTAGTCTAAATGCCATAAAATGTTGAGGTTCAGCGATGGGAAATTGGCGTGATGCAGAATTGTCTCTGAGGTACAGGCAGTAAAAATAATGGAATTTTATAGCTGCATTCTGTGTTTGTATATACATTTGCTACTATATTATGGCTTTATAATCAGCTGCTGCTATACTTAATCATGAAAAATCCTATATATTATTTCAAACCATCACTCAGTTGACTCTCTCTCTCTCTCTGTGTGAGCAGCAGGTAGTGAACACAGCATGTGGTCAGCTCTAATCTATTGTCACCGCTGTGTTTATCCTGTTGTCCCTTAGGCCTGGCTATTGTCCATATGGACCACAAGGTCAGAAACAGTTGACTATAATAATGCCCATCCCCCTGATAACAGGGGAATATTGTCCCTCTGATCCCCCAGAGTAGGTCTTTGGAAGAGCAGCCCTGCCCTTCTAGATTTTGTACTTTTTTGGTCATTTATTAGACACTCTTATCCAGAGTAACTTACATTAGTAAGTGTTGTCATTTGGTCCCCCTGTGGGAATTGAACCCACAACCCTGGCATTGCAAGTGCCATGCTCTACCAACTGAGCCATACAGGACCCACTAACTGATGCCCTGTCAGCCCATTGGCCTGCCTGTGTATGTGTGTGTTGGGGTATGTTGGTGTATGTGTGTGTTGGGGTGTGTTTATGTGTGTTTGTTGGGTGTGTGGGTGGTGTGTTGGAGTGGCTGCCCCCTCTCTCCCCACTTCAGGCTCTTTTTGAGGGGATCCCAGATTGTTCAGGGATCTCAGTCCTACGGACGGACGGATGGATGGAATCGCTGTCTCTTGTCCTTACTGAGTGGCATGGACAAAATGGCATGCTGAATGGTATGAACAGAGGCCTTTGTTTTGATGGGATAGATAGTCAAAGGCCATCACATACTGTATCCTCATTGTTCAACTGCTGCTTGACCAACAGCAGTAGTGTATTATTCATATGTATGCTGTTGAGGCAGGACAGTCATTATCACTCATCATTATAGGTTCTAAACTCAACCTGGTATCATGGCTCTGGATAGATACACTAGGCTTATAGCTATATCCCAGTACTGTCTGGATAGATACACTGTGTGTGTCCCAGTACTGTCTGGATAGGTACACTAGGCTAATAGCTATGTCCCAGTACTGTAGATGCATGGCCGTATATCCCAGAGGAAGTGGGCTGGAATAGAACCCAATAGAGGAAGTGCACGGGAATGGGACCCAACAGTGGAAGTCGACTGGAATAGAACCCAACAGAGGAAGTAGACTGGAAAAGAACCCAACAGAGTAAGTCGACTGGAACAGAACCCAACAGAGGAAGTAGACTGGAACAGAACCCAACAGAGGAAGTAGACTGGAACAGAACCCAACAGTGGAAGTCGACTGGAATAGAACCCAACAGTGGAAGTCGACTGGAACAGAACCCAACAGTGGAAGTCGACTGGAATAGAACCCAACAGTGGAAGTCGACTGGAACAGAACCCAACAGTGGAAGTGGGCTGGAACAGAACACAACAAAAGAAGTGCGCTGGAACAGAACCCAAAAGAGGGTAGTGGGTGGTGACAGAACCCAACAGAGTCTCAGACCAGTCTGGGTCATCCTTCCAAAAGTTCCAGATTATGACATAGTTTAGCTGCTTTAGCCTGTCAATAGTTGCCTGCTTCAATAGGGAGGAGGAAAACATCTTGAGTTGCACAGTCTTCCTAGCAACGTGATGACATCAGCAGCATCCAAAGAGGAGACAGAAGCTTGGTTGGTGCTGCTGCCAGTTCCTGAGGGGCACCCATGATGCTGGCGAGGCCTCTCTAACCAGATGGCATGAGAGGGACAGTGGCACAGCGGCCAAAGTAAGCTGCGAGCCACCTGGAGTGTGTGTGTGTGTGTGTGTGTGTGTGTGTGTGTACACGTGTGCACATTATAATGTAATTATTTAATCTAAAACACTGAAGTAGAAGAGCTGTGACCTGTCAAATGGTTTACTACAGCGATACTGTTGTCAGGAACAAGAATGCAATAAGAGATAAGCCCATTTAGAATGACTAAGAACCAGTCCAGAACCAGTCATAGCTGATTAATGTAATAGCTGATATGATTTAGCTTCCTACTGTTCTAGTCATTGCCTGATTCCCTCAGTCAGTCTTTCTTCTAACTTAACATGAAGTGCTTTGTAACACTAAAACTAGTAGCAACTGAGCTGCCACCAACTATACTTTACAGCAGGGGCTTCCTACCTTTTTCGATTACTGTACCGCCAACTGAATGCTGCTCTGTCCAGTGTACCCCTGAAGTACCCCATCTTGTGCATTTTACCAGTATCCTATGTTCTCATGGGTCTTCTCAAGTACCTCGTGTGGATAGACCACGTACCCCCAAGGGTCCTAGTACTCCTGGTTGGGATCCACTGGTTTACAGTATGTCCCCGTGTGTTTGCAGCAGCAGCCCAGGCTTAGCTCTGACATGTGGCAATGTTCACTATTCTCTCCTATCTGACCCTGAGATGCATGATGGAGACAATCACTGAGCTGTCTGACCTTGAGATGGCATGATGGAGACAATCACTGAGCTGTCTGACCTTGAGATGGCATGATGGAGACAATCACTGAGCTGTCTGACCTTGAGATGGCATGATGGAGACAATCACTGTGCTGCCAGATCCAGTCTGACCGCCTCACCTGTCACTGACATAAAAAATACCCATAAATCCTGGCGGTGGGCCACCCTTGACATGTCTGAGTCCCTGCTGATTACACCATCATGGTGAGGTGACAAGGACGCCAGGCGCTGCTCTGCTCTGCTCTCCTCTGTCATCGTCTCCCCCTCCTCTACCCCCTCCTCTCGTCTCCGCTCAGGGCTTGTCAACATAGTCAGACCTCACAGCTCTGTCTAATCCTGACATCTACTGTACACAGCAGATCACACTGGTTGTTTACCCAGGATCAAATCACTTTTATTTGACAATGTAAGGAATTACTGATGAGTGTTTTTATGATTTGATTGATTGAATTGATTCATTGATTGATTCAGTTGATTGAAATAATCATAAGGACCATTGCCATGTCAATTAAGTCCTCAGCTGTTATGTTGAGTTAACAGTCAGAGAGGACAGAGGAGAAGCAGTTATGTTAACAGTCAGAGAGGACAGAGGAGAAGCTGTTATGTTAACAGTCAGAGAGGACAGAGGAGAAGCTGCTAACAGTCAGAGAGGACAGAGGAGAAGCTGTTAACAGTCAGAGAGGACAGAGGAGAAGCTGTTAACAGTCAGAGAGGACAGAGGAGAAGCTATTAACAGTCAGAGAGGACAGAGGAGAAGCTGTTAACAGTCAGAGAGGACAGAGGAGAAGCTGTTAACAGTCAGAGAGGACAGAGGAGAAGCTGTTAACAGTCAGAGAGGACAGAGGAGAAGCTGTTAACAGTCAGAGAGGACAGAGGAGAAGCTGTTATGTTGAGTTAACAGTCAGAGAGGACAGAGGAGAAGCTGTTAACAGTCAGAGAGGACAGAGGAGAAGCTGTTATGTTGAGTTAACAGTCAGAGAGGACAGAGGAGAAGCTGTTATGTTGAGTTAACAGTCAGAAAGGACAGAGGAGAAGCTGTTAACAGTCAGAGAGGACAGAGGAGAAGCTGTTATGTTAACAGTCAGAGAGGACAGAGGAGAAGCTGTTATGTTAACAGTCAGAGAGGACAGAGGAGAAGCAGTTAACAGTCAGAGAGGACAGAGGAGAAGCTGTTATGTTGAGTTAACAGTCAGAGAGGACAGAGGAGAATATGTTATGTTGAGTTAACAGTCAGAGAGGACAGAGGAGAAGCTGTTATGTTGAATTAACAGTCAGAGAGGACAGAGGAGAAGCTGTTATGTTAACAGTCAGAGAGGACAGAGGAGAAGCTGTTAACAGTCAGAGAGGACAGAGGAGAAGCTGTTATGTTAACAGTCAGAGAGGACAGAGGAGAAGCTGTTAACAGTCAGAGAGGACAGAGGAGAAGCTGTTAACAGTCAGAGAGGACAGAGGAGAAGCTGTTAACAGTCAGAGAGGACAGAGGAGAAGCTGTTAACAGTCAGAGAGGACAGAGGAGAAGCTGTTATGTTGAGTTAACAGTCAGAGAGGACAGAGGAGAAGCTGTTAACAGTCAGAGGGAACAGAGGAGAAGCTGTTATGTTAACAGTCAGAAAGGACAGAGGAGAAGCTGTTAACAGTCAGAGAGGACAGAGGAGAAGCTGTTAACAGTCAGAGAGGACAGAGGAGAAGCTGTTATGTTGAGTTAACAGTCAGAGAGGACAGAGGAGAAGCTGTTAACAGTCAGAGAGGACAGAGGAGAAGCTGTTATGTTAACAGTCAGAGAGGACAGAGGAGAAGCTGTTAACAGTCAGAGAGGACAGAGGAGAAGCTGTTAACAGTCAGAAAGGACAGAGGAGAAGCTGTTATGTTAACAGTCAGAGAGGACAGAGGAGAAGCAGTTAACAGTCAGAGGGACAGAGGAGAAGCTGTTAACAGTCAGAGAGGACAGAGGAGAAGCAGTTAACAGTCAGAGAGGACAGAGGAGAAGCTGTTATGTTGAGTTAACAGTCAGAGAGGACAGAGGAGAAGCAGTTAACAGTCAGAGAGGACAGAGGAGAAGCTGTTATGTTGAGTTAACAGTCAGAGAGGACAGAGGAGAAGCTGTTAACAGTCAGAGAGGACAGAGGAGAAGCTGTTAACAGTCAGAGAGGACAGAGGAGAAGCAGTTAACAGTCAGAGAGGACAGAGGAGAAGCTGTTATGTTGAGTTAACAGTCAGAGAGGACAGAGGAGAAGCTGTTATGTTAACAGTCAGAGAGGACAGAGGAGAAGCAGTTAACAGTCAGAGAGGACAGAGGAGAAGCTGTTATGTTGAGTTAACAGTCAGAGAGGACAGAGGAGAAGCTGTTATGTTAACAGTCAGAGAGGACAGAGGAGAAGCAGTTAACAGTCAGAGAGGACAGAGGAGAAGCTGTTAACAGTCAGAGAGGACAGAGGAGAAGCTGTTAACAGTCAGAGAGGACAGAGGAGAAGCTGTTAACAGTCAGAGAGGACAGAGGAGAAGCAGTTAACAGTCAGAGAGGACAGAGGATAAGCTGTTATGTTGAGTTAACAGTCAGAGAGGACAGAGGAGAAGCTGTTATGTTAACAGTCAGAGAGGACAGAGGAGAAGCTGTTAACAGTCAGAGAGGACAGAGGAGAAGCTGTTAACAGTCAGAGAGGACAGAGGAGAAGCTGTTAACAGTCAGAGAGGACAGAGGAGAAGCTGTTATGTTGAGTTAACAGTCAGAGAGGACAGAGGAGAAGCTGTTAACAGTCAGAGAGGACAGAGGAGAAGCAGTTATGTTAACAGTCAGAGAGGACAGAGGAGAAGCTGTTATGTTAACAGTCAGAAAGGACAGAGGAGAAGCTGTTATGTTAACAGTCAGAGAGGACAGAGGAGAAGCAGTTAACAGTCAGAGGGACAGAGGAGAAGCTGTTATGTTAACAGTCAGAAAGGACAGAGGAGAAGCTGTTAACAGTCAGAGAGGACAGAGGAGAAGCAGTTAACAGTCAGAGAGGACAGAGGAGAAGCTGTTAACAGTCAGAGAGGACAGAGGAGAAGCTGTTAACAGTCAGAGAGGACAGAGGAGAAGCTGTTATGTTAACAGTCAGAGAGGACAGAGGAGAAGCTGTTATGTTAACAGTCAGAAAGGACAGAGGAGAAGCTGTTATGTTAACAGTCAGAGAGGACAGAGGAGAAGCTGTTAACAGTCAGAGAGGACAGAGGAGAAGCTGTTATGTTAACAGTCAGAGAGGACAGAGGAGAAGCAGTTAACAGTCAGAGGGACAGAGGAGAAGCTGTTATGTTAACAGTCAGAAAGGACAGAGGAGAAGCTGTTAACAGTCAGAGAGGACAGAGGAGAAGCAGTTAACAGTCAGAGAGGACAGAGGAGAAGCTGTTAACAGTCAGAGAGGACAGAGGAGAAGCTGTTAACAGTCAGAGAGGACAGAGGAGAAGCTGTTAACAGTCAGAGAGGACAGAGGAGAAGCTGTTAACAGTCAGAGAGGACAGAGGAGAAGCTGTTAACAGTCAGAGAGGACAGAGGAGAAGCTGTTAACAGTCAGAGAGGACAGAGGAGAAGCTGTTAACAGTCAGAGAGGACAGAGGAGAAGCTGTTAACAGTCAGAGAGGACAGAGGAGAAGCTGTTAACAGTCAGAGAGGACAGAGGAGAAGCTGTTAACAGTCAGAGAGGACAGAGGAGAAGCTGTTAACAGTCAGAGAGGACAGAGGAGAAGCTGTTAACAGTCAGAGAGGACAGAGGGGAAGCTGTTAACAGTCAGAGAGGACAGAGGAGAAGCTGTTAACAGTCAGAGAGGACAGAGGAGAAGCTGTTATGTTAACAGTCAGAGAGGACAGAGGAGAAGCTGTTAACAGTCAGAGAGGACAGAGGAGAAGCTGTTAACAGTCAGAGAGGACAGAGGAGAAGCTGTTGTCTTCAGCTGATGGAGAGGAAGAACATCTCACAACAGAGTTTGTGAGAGTATTAGTCATTGTCATAGAGACCAAAGCATTTCCATCCCAATGTTAAAATATTCACCAGCAAAACACAGTGTGTTGTTTTCCTAGTGGATTGTGGGAAGTGGGAAGCTATTGGAGTAAAGCTGTATATTGTATTCCAGCAGCACGTGTCATAAGCAGGTGTGTGGCTCCTGTCACAGAATGATTTACATCTCTCATTTTACACACACACACACACACACACACACACACACACACACACACACACACACACACACACACACACACACACACACACACACACACACACACACACACACACACACACACACACACACACACACACACACACACACACACACACACATACACACACACACACACACACTCAGAGAGCTTGGGTGTCGTTACTTGGTGGAATAAACAGTGCCATCAGAGAGACAGATGAATGGAGGGTAAGGGGGAGCTGTCACTCAGTGAGTGGAGCTGTGGCTGAGGAAGTTAACTGTATGTCTGTCTCATGCATCTCTTCCTTCCCAGATGTCGTGGTGAGATCGCGTGTGTCAGTGATGCCAGTCAGGGCTTTGTTCTCTGTGATGGATAAACAGCTGGGTTTGACTCCCTCTCCTCTCTTCTTCGCTGGTTACAGGGTGACGTGGACTGATGTCACTGGGAGGAAGAAGCATGTGACTACAGATTTGATCAGGTGTTATAGTAGCGCCGGAAGTAGAACTTCCGACAGAGATGGCCGCCTCGCGTCGCGTTTCTAGGACACTATGCAGTATATATATATTTTTTTTTAATGTGTTATTTCATACATTGTTACCCCAGATAATCTTAGGTTTTATTACATACAGTCGGGAGGAACTACTGGATATAAGAGCAACGTCAACTCACCAACATTACGACCAGGAATACGACTTTCCCGAAGCGGATACTCTGGTTGGACCACCACCCAGGACAATGGATCGGATCCCAGCCGGTAACCCAAAACAATGACGCCGTAGAAGGGGCAGACGGAGCGGTCTTCTGGTCAGGCTCCGTAGACGGGCACATCGCGCACCTCTCCCGAGCATACTACTCGCTAATGTCCAGTCCCTTGACAACAAGGTTGATGAAATCGGAGTAAGGGTAGCATTCCAGAGAGACATCAGAGACTGTAACGTTCTTTGTTTCACGGAATCATGGCTCACTCGAGACACGCTATCGGAGTCGGTGCAGCCACCTGGTTTCTTCACGCATCGCGTCAACAGAAACAAGCATCTCTCTGGTAAGAAGAAGGGCGGGGGTGTATGCCTTATGATTAACGAGACATGGTGTGATCATAACAACATACAGGAACTCAAATCCTTTTGTTCACCTGACTTAGAATTCCTCACAATCAAATGCCGACCTCTTTATCTACCAAGAGAATTCTCTTGTATGGTAATTCCCCCCAAGCAAACACATCGACGGCAGTGAAAGAACTTTATTGGACTCTACGTAAACTGGAAACCACATATCCTGAGGATGCATTTATTGTAGCTGGGGATTTTAAAAAGGCTAATCTGAAAACAAGGCTTCCCAAATTCTATCAGGATATCGATTGTGCTACCAGGGCTGGCAAAACCCTAGACCACTGTTGTTCTAACTTCCGCGATGCATATAAGGCCCTCCCCCACCCTCCCTTTGGAAAAGCTGACCACGACTCCATTTTGTTGCTCCCAGCCTATAGACAGTAACTAAAACAGGAAGCACCCGCGCTCAGGTCTGTTCAACGCTGGTCCAACCAATCGGATTCCACGCTTCAAGATTGCTTCGATCACGTGGACCATTAACACCTGCTAACCATGTGACCATTAACACCTGCTAACCATGTGACCATTAACACCTGCTAACCATGTGACCATTAACACCTGCTAACCATGTGACCATTAACACCTGCCACCATTAACACCTGCTAACCATGTGACCACTAACACCTGCTAACCATGTGACCATTAACACCTGCTAACCATGTGACCATTAACACCTGCTAACCATGTGACCATTAACACCTGCTAACCATGTGACCATTAACACCTGCTAACCATGTGACCATTAACACCTGCTAACCAAGTGACCATTAACACCTGCTAACCATGTGGCCATTAACACCTGCTAACCATGTGAACATTAACACCTGCTAACCATGTGGCCATTAACACCTGCTAACCATGTGACCATTAACACCTGCTAACCATGTGTATGTGACAGTGACGACAACAGTGGAAGTGATCATAGAGCATCGGTTCCTCTTTCATAACGTGTCATCCACTGTTCCATCACGCTGGGGTTTCATTTGATTTATTTAACCTTTATTTAACCAGGCAGGTCAGTTAAGAACAAATTCTTATGTACAATGACGGCCTACTGGGGAACAGTGGGTTAACTGCTTTGTTCAGGGGCAGAACAACAGATTTTTTACCTTGTCAGCTCAGGGATTCGATCCAGCAACCTTCCGGTTACTAGTCCAACTCTCTCACCACTAGGCTACCT
Source organism: Oncorhynchus kisutch (assembly GCF_002021735.2). Taxonomy (NCBI): domain Eukaryota; kingdom Metazoa; phylum Chordata; class Actinopteri; order Salmoniformes; family Salmonidae; genus Oncorhynchus; species Oncorhynchus kisutch. The sequence goes on from NC_034201.2 coordinate 42,823,375, forward strand.
GCCTCTAACATGTTAATGTTAGTCTCTGCTCTTGTCTAAGTGTGGGAGGGGTATTACTGTAGTAGTTACAGACAAAGCCTTTGGCTGTCAGCTTCGATCTAGGGTCATCTTCTCAGACACTAATCTCCCAGGCAGAACACACTCACACCCATGCCAGGACAATTAGCAGCACATTTTAGAGCTATCAGAGCTGATTTCCCTGTGAGGCCAGTGGCGCTCACTAGCGTGGTTCTACTGTAGCAGGACCCAGTAGTATCAGATGGTATCTTTGATGCTGTAGCAGGGCCCAGTAGTATCAGATGGTATCTGTGATGCTGTAGCAGGGCCCAGTAGAATCAGATGGTAACTGTGATGCTGTAGAAGGGCCCAGTAGTATCAGATGGTAACTGTGATGCTGTAGCAGGGCCCAGTAGTATCAGAGGGTAACTGTGATGCTGTAGCAGGGCCCAGTAGTATCAGAGGGTAACTGTGATGCTGTAGCAGGGCCCAGTAGTATCAGATGGTAACTGTGATGCTGTAGCAGGGCCCAGTAGTATCAGAGGGTAACTGTGATGCTGTAGCAGGGCCAGTAGTATCAGATGGTAACTGTGATGCTGTAGCAGGGCCCAGTAGTATCAGATGGTAACTGTGATGCTGTAGTAGCAGGGCCCAGTAGTATCAGATGGTAACTGTGATGCTGTAGCAGGGCCCAGTAGTATCAGAGGGTAACTGTGATGCTGTAGCAGGGCCCAGTAGTATCAGATGGTAACTGTGATGCTGTAGCAGGGCCCAGTAGTATCAGATGGTAACTGTGATGCTGTAGCAGGGCCCAGTAGTATCAGAGGGTAACTGTGATGCTGTAGCAGGGCCCAGTAGTATCAGAGGGTAACTGTGATGCTGTAGCAGGGCCCAGTAGTATCAGAGGGTAACTGTGATGCTGTAGCAGGGCCCAGTAGTATCAGATGGTAACTGTGATGCTGTAGCAGGGCCCAGTAGTATCAGAGGGTAACTGTGATGCTGTAGTAGGGCCCAGTAGTATCAGAGGGTAACTGTGATGCTGTAGCAGGGCCCAGTAGTATCAGAGGGTAACTGTGATGCTGTAGCAGGGCCCAGTAGTATCAGAGGGTAACTGTGATGCTGTAGTAGGGCCCAGTAGTATCAGAGGGTAACTGTGATGCTGTAGTAGGGCCCAGTAGTATCAGAGGGTAACTGTGATGCTGTAGCAGGGCCCAGTAGTATCAGAGGGTAACTGTGATGCTGTAGCAGGGCCCAGTAGTATCAGAGGGTAACTGTGATGCTGTAGTAGGGCCCAGTAGTATCAGAGGGTAACTGTGATGCTGTAGTAGGGCCCAGAAGTATCAGAGGGTAACTGTGATGCTGTAGCAGGGCCCAGTAGTATCAGAGGGTAACTGTGATGCTGTAGCAGGGCCCAGTAGTATCAGAGGGTAACTGTGATGCTGTAGTAGGGCCCAGTAGTATCAGAGGGTAACTGTGATGCTGTAGCAGGGCCCAGTAGTATCAGATGGTAACTGTGATGCTGTAGCAGGGCCCAGTAGTATCAGAGGGTAACTGTGGTGCTGTAGCAGGGCCCAGTAGTATCAGAGGGTAACTGTGATGCTGTAGCAGGGCCCAGTAGTATCAGAGGGTAACTGTGATGCTGTAGCAGGGCCCAGTAGTATCAGAGGGTAACTGTGATGCTGTAGCAGGGCCCAGTAGTATCAGAGGGTAACTGTGATGCTGTAGCAGGGCCCAGTAGTATCAGAGGGTAACTGTAATGCTGTAGTAGCAGGGCCCAGTAGTATCAGAGGGTAATTGTGATGCTGTAGCAGGGCCCAGTAGTATCAGATGGTAACTGTGATGCTGTAGTAGCAGGGCCCAGTAGTATCAGAGGGTAACTGTGATGCTGTAGCAGGGCCCAGTAGTATCAGAGGGTAACTGTGATGCTGTAGCAGGGCCCAGTAGTATCAGAGGGTAACTGTGATGCTGTAGCAGGGCCCAGTAGTATCAGATGGTAACTGTGATGCTGTAGCAGGGCCCAGTAGTATCAGAGGGTAACTGTGATGCTGTAGCAGGGCCCAGTAGTATCAGAGGGTAACTGTGATGCTGTAGCAGGGCCCAGTAGTATCAGAGGGTAACTGTGATGCTGTAGCAGGGCCCAGTAGTATCAGAGGGTAACTGTGATGCTGTAGCAGGGCCCAGTAGTATCAGATGGTAACTGTGATGCTGTAGCAGGGCCCAGTAGTATCAGAGGGTAACTGTGATGCTGTAGCAGGGCCCAGTAGTATCAGAGGGTAACTGTGATGCTGTAGCAGGGCCCAGTAGTATCAGAGGGTAACTGTGATGCTGTAGCAGGGCCCAGTAGTATCAGAGGGTAACTGTGATGCTGTAGCAGGGCCCAGTAGTATCAGAGGGTAACTGTGATGCTGTAGCAGGGCCCAGTAGTATCAGAGGGTAACTGTGATGCTGTAGCAGGGCCCAGTAGTATCAGAGGGTAACTGTGATGCTGTAGCAGGGCCCAGTAGTATCAGAGGGTAACTGTGATGCTGTAGCAGGGCCCAGTAGTATCAGAGGGTAACTGTGATGCTGTAGCAGGGCCCAGTAGTATCAGAGGGTAACTGTGATGCTGTAGCAGGGCCCAGTAGTATCAGAGGGTAACTGTGATGCTGTAGCAGGGCCCAGTAGTATCAGAGGGTAACTGTGATGCTGTAGCAGGGCCCAGTAGTATCAGAGGGTAACTGTGATGCTGTAGCAGGGCCCAGTAGTATCAGAGGGTAACTGTGATGCTGTAGCAGGGCCCAGTAGTATCAGATGGTAACTGTGATGCTGTAGCAGGGCCCAGTAGTATCAGAGGGTAACTGTGATGCTGTAGCAGGGCCCAGTAGTATCAGAGGGTAACTGTGATGCTGTAGCAGGGCCCAGTAGTATCAGAGGGTAACTGTGATGCTGTAGCAGGGCCCAGTAGTATCAGATGGTAACTGTGATGCTGTAGCAGGGCCCAGTAGTATCAGAGGGTAACTGTGATGCTGTAGCAGGGCCCAGTAGTATCAGAGGGTAACTGTGATGCTGTAGCAGGGCCCAGTAGTATCAGATGGTAACTGTGATGCTGTAGCAGGGCCCAGTAGTATCAGAGGGTAACTGTGATGCTGTAGCAGGGCCCAGTAGTATCAGAGGGTAACTGTGATGCTGTAGCAGGGCCCAGTAGTATCAGAGGGTAACTGTGATGCTGTAGCAGGGCCCAGTAGTATCAGAGGGTAACTGTGATGCTGTAGCAGGGCCCAGTAGTATCAGAGGGTAACTGTGATGCTGTAGCAGGGCCCAGTAGTATCAGAGGGTAACTGTGATGCTGTAGTAGGGCCCAGTAGTATCAGATGGTAACTGTGATGCTGTAGCAGGGCCCAGTAGTATCAGAGGGTAACTGTGATGCTGTAGCGTTACTGTAGATCCTGTTGTAGGGGATTAGAGCTATAACAGAGATATCAATAACGCACAGAAAATACAGCATATTGGATTAAAGTTGATGGCATCAGGACATATTTCTGTTTGTTTTTCTCCTAACATTTAGGCCTGCTGTACACAACACATCATCCTTCTGAGAGATTAACCAGTTCATCTCCTCCTATATTAAGAGTGACATTGTTCCAGTAATGTCCATTGAGGGAGGGGCTTTGAGACTATAAATCTAAAGACTCCTCTCCTCTAATAAGGATTTAGACAGCTCCACACAGGGGATGAGAGACTGTAATCCTGCTATGCCTCCTCCCCACCCCTCTGTGTGCGTGTGTCACACGCCTCGTCACCAAGCAGCATGGGAGGAGAATACACATGTCCTCCCCATCCACACTCTCCTTTTCTCCCCTCCCCTCTCCTCCCCTTCCCTCTCCTCTCCCTCCTCTCCCCACTCTCCTCCCCTTTCCTCTCCTTTCCTCTCTTCCCCTCCGCTCTCCTCTCCCCACTCTCCTACCCTTTCCTCTCCACTCCTCCACCTCTCCTCTTCTCTCCCCACTCCCCTCTCCTCCCCTCTCCTCTCCTCCCCTTTCCTCTTCTCTCCCCACTCTCCTCCCCTTTCCTCTCCTCTCCCCACTCTCCTACCCTTTCCTCTCCACTCCTCCACCTCTCCTCTTCTCTCCCCACTCCCCTCTCCTCTCCCCACTCTCCTCTCATCCCCCTCTCCTCCCCTCTCCTCTCCTCCCCTCTCCTCTTCTCCCCTCTTCTCTTCTCTCCTCCCCTCTCCTCTTCTCTTCTCCCCTCTCCTCTTCTCTCCCCCCTCTCCTCTCCTCTCCTCTCCTCTCCCCACTCCCCTCTCCCCACTCTCCTCTCCCCACTCTCCTCTCCTCTCCCCCCTCTCCTCTCCTCTCCTCTCCCCATTCCCCTCTCCCCACTCTCCTCTCCCCACTCTCCTCTCCTCTCCCCCACTCTCCTCTCCTCCCCTTTCCTCTTCTCTCCCCACTCTCCTCTCCTCCGCTTTCCTCTCCTCTCCCCACTCTCCTCTCCTCCCCTTTCCTCTCCTCTCCCCACTCCCCTCTCCTCTCCACACTCTCCTCTCCTCCCCTTTCCTCTTCTCTCCCCACTCTCCTCTCCTCCGCTTTCCTCTCCTCTCCCCACTCTCCTCTCCTCCCCCTTTCCTCTCCTCTCCCCACTCTCCTCTCCTCCCCTTTCCTCTCCTCTCCCCACTCTCCTCTCCTCCCCTTTCCTCTCCTCTCCCCACTCTCCCCACTCTCCCCACTCTCCTCCCCTTTCCTCTTCTCTCCCCACTCCCCTCTCCTCCGCTTTCCTCTCCTCTCCCCACTCCCCTCTCCTCCCCTTTCCTCTCCTCTCCCACTCCCCTCTCCTCCCCTTTCCTCTCCTCTCCCCACTCTCCTCTCCTCCCCTTTCCTCTCCTCTCCCCACTCTCCCCACTCTCCTCCCCTTTCCTCTTCTCTCTCCCCACTCCCCTCTCCTCCGCTTTCCTCTCCTCTCCCCACTCCCCTCTCCTCCCCTTTCCTCTCCTCTCCCCACTCTCCTCTCCTCCCCTTTCCTCTCCTCTCCCACTCCCCTCTCCTCCCCTTTCCTCTCCCTCCCCACTCTCCTCTCCTCCCCTTTCCTCTTCTCTCCCCACTCCCTCCCCCTTTCCTCTTCTCTCCTCCCCTCTCCTCTTCTCTCCCCTCCCCTCTCCTCTCCTCTCCCCACTCTCCTTTCCTCCCCTTTCCTCTTCTCTCTCCCCACTCTCCTCCCCTTTCCTCTTCCTCTTCCTCCCCACTCTCCTCCCCTTTCCTCTTCTCTCCCCATTCTCCTCTCCTCCGCTTTCCTCTTCTCTCCCCACTCTCCTCTCCTCCGCTTTCCTCTTCTCTCCCCACTCTCCTCTCCTCCCCTTTCCTCTTCTCTCCTCCCCTCTCCTCTTCTCTCCCCACTCTCCTCCCCTTTCCTCTCCTCTCCTCCCCTCTCCTCTTCTCTCCCCCCTCTCCTCTCCTCTCCTCTCCCCACTCTCCTCTCCCCACTCTCCTCTCCTCCCCTTTCCTCTCCTCTCCCCACTCTCCTCTCCTCCCCTTTCCTCTTCTCTCCCCACTCTCCTCTCCTCCCCTTTCCTCTTCTCTCCCACTCTCCTCTCCTCCCCTTTCTTCTCCCCCCTTTCCTCTCCTCTCCCCACTCTCCTCTCCTCCCCTCCCCTCTCCTCTTCTCTCCCCACTCTCCTCCCCTCTCCTCTTCTCTCCCCACTCCCCTCTCCTCTCCCCACTCTCCTCTCCTTCCATTCCTTCTACCCCCCCTTTCCTCTCCTCTCACCACTCTCCTCTCCCCCCTCCCCTCATGGGCTCCACCACACCGCCTCACTGTTCAAACCTAAACAACCCTCACAAACACACCGGCTCAGACAAATGGTTATTCTCATGACTCGTGGAAGGTGTTATGAATGCCTATTGCCTACGTCAAGTGCAGTATTACCAAATAAATAACCCATCCGACAAGAGATCAGAAACATAGTGTTCTACAGCGTTATTTAGCAGGCCGTTGACTGGTGGCCGTTGACTGGTGGCCGTTGACTGGTGGCCGTTGACTGGTGGCCGTTGACTGGTGGCCGTTGACTGGTGGCCATGACTGGTGGCTGTGACTGGTGGCCGTTGACTGGTGGCCGTTGACTGGTGGCCGTTGACTGGTGGCCGTTGACTGGTGGCCGTTGACTGGTGGCCGTTGACTGGTGGCCGTTGACTGGTGGCCGTTGACTGGTTAATTTCCCCACTCTTCAGACCCCTTTGGTCTTTTCTTTGCTTCTTGGTACAGTATGTCACAGATTCTCCTGGGACTGCCGTGGCTGTTCTGTTCTATGTCACGCCCTGCTGTGAATACATTCAGCTGGACAACTTTAGACCCTGGGCCTAACATCGTCCTAGGATACCCTCTTAGCGTTGCCTTCTCCTCCAAAGCGCTGAGACTGGAAAAGACACTTTGCAATGAATTTGATAAAAAATCCCACTTGATCTCTTGAGAGTGGGTGGCTTTCCGAGAACCCTGGGAAATGTGTGACTGTCAAGCCCAGTCTAAGCCAATATATTATCTCCAGTAAGTATCTGTCTGTCCGTCTGTTTGTCTGTCTGTCTGTCTGGCTGTCCGTCTGTTTGCCTGCCTGTCTGGTCCATCTGTCTGCCTGTCTGGTCCATCTGTCTGGCTGTCCATCTGTCTGCCTGTCTGGTCCATCTATCTGGCTGTCCATCTGTCTGTCTGTCTGCCTTTCTGGTCCATCTGTCTGGCTGTCCATCTGTCTCTCTGTCTGTCTGTCTGTCTGCCTGTCTGGTCCATCTGTCTGTCTGGCTGGCTGTCTGTCTGCCTGTCTGGTCCATCTGTCTGCCTGTCTGGTCCATCTGTCTGTCTGTCTGTCTGTCTGTCTGTCTGTCTGTCTGTCTGTCTGTCTGTCTGTCTGTCTGTCTGTCTGTCTGTCTGTCTGTCTGTCTGCCTGTCTGGTCCGTCTGTCTGTCCATCCGTCTGTCTGTCTGTCTGTCTGTTCGTCTGTCTGTCTGTTCGTCTGTTCGTCTGTCTGGCTGTCTGGCTGTCCATCTGTCTGGCTGGCTGTCTCACTGAGACATCAAGGTAGTCAGCAGGTAGGTCAGCCACCGGTCATCACAGCTCCACAGCTCCATATGTCTTCTACTTTCATCCTATTTTAGTTCCACTTTCAGCCCTCTGTTAATGGAAGCCCTCGTGAACAGTAATCCTCCCAGAGTCTAGTTAGAGAAAGATAAAACAAGCGCAGACAGACTTTGTTTCAAATTACTGTATTTCTGCTAGTTTCAGAAGTAAAGCTGGAGCTGAGGACGACCTCCTAATAGAGATGATGCTGGCTGGACCAAAACCCATCGTTCATATGTCCAGCTAGCATGAATTTCTCACAGCATAAGAATCTCACTGATACAGTTGTGGGAATATCCAGGTTGTGGTCAACCATGTGGCATGACTGAACATTTGACATACACACATTGTACATATTTGCATCTCTGGCATGCTGTAGGCCTAGGGAGATGTAATCCTGACATGCTATAGTATATCATATCAGTAAATTGATCCATTTCCTATTTGCTTTGTGGCTCCTTTCACCCTACCTCAAGCCTGTGATTAGCTTGATAGTATTGCATGCTGTGTTAATGTCTCCCCAGGCTGTGTTAATGTCTCACCAGGCTGTGTTAATGTCTCCCCAGGCTGTGTTAATGTCTCACCAGGCTGTGTTAATGTCTCCCCAGGCTGTGTTAATGTCTCCCCAGGCTGAGTTAATGTCTCCCCAGGCTGTGTTGTTGTCTCCCCAGGCTGTGTTGTTGTCTCCCCAGGCTGTGTTGTTGTCTCCCCAGGCTGTGTTAATGTCTCCCCAGGCTGTGTTAATGTCTCCTCAGGCTGTGTTGTTGTCTCCCCAGGCTGTGTTAATGTCTCCCAGGCTGTGTTGTTGTCTCCCCAGGCTGTGTTGTTGTCTCCCCAGGCTGTGTTAATGTCTCCCCAGGCTGTGTTAATGTCTCCCCGGGCTGTGTTAATGTCTCCCCAGGCTGTGTTGATGTCTCCCCGGGCTGTGTTAATGTCTCCCCAGGCTGTGTTGTTGTCTTCCCAGGCTGTGTTGTTGTCTCCCCAGGCTGTGTTAATGTCTCCCCAGGCTGTGTTAATGTCTCCCCGGGCTGTGTTAATGTCTCCCCAGGCTGTGTTGTTGTCTCCCCAGACTGTGTTAATGTCTCCCCAGGCTGTGTTGTTGTCTCCCCAGGCTGTGTTGTTGTCTCCCCAGGCTGTGTTAATGTCTCCCCAGGCTGTGTTGTTGTCTCCCCAGGCTGTGTTGTTGTCTCCCCAGGCTGTGTTAATGTCTCCTCAGGCTGTGTTGTTGTCTCCCCAGGCTGTGTTAATGTCTCCCCAGGCTGTGTTAATGTCTCCCCAGGCTGTGTTAATGTCTCTCCAGGCTGTGTTGTTGTCTCCCCAGGCTGTGTTGTTGTCTCCCCAGGCTGTGTTGTTGTCTCCCCAGGCTGTGTTAATGTCTCCCCAGGCTGTGTTAATGTCACCCCAGGCTGTGTTGTTGTCTCCCGAGGCTGTGTTAATGTCTCCCCAGGCTGTGTTAATGTCTCTCCAGGCTGTGTTAATGTCTCCCCAGGCTGTGTTGTTGTCTCCCCAGGCTGTGTTAATGTCTCCCCAGGCTGTGTTAATGTCTCTCCAGGCTGTGTTGTTGTCTCCCCAGGCTGTGTTGTTATCTCCCCAGGCTGTGTTAATGTCACCCCAGGCTGTGTTAATGTCTCCCCAGGCTGTGTTAATGTCACCCCAGGCTGTGTTGTTGTCTCCCGAGGCTGTGTTAATGTCTCCCCAGGCTGTGTTAATGTCTCTCCAGGCTGTGTTAATGTCTCCCCAGGCTGTGTTGTTGTCTCCCCAGGCTGTGTTAATGTCTCCCCAGGCTGTGTTAATGTCTCTCCAGGCTGTGTTAATGTCTCCCCAGGCTGTGTTGTTGTCACCCACAGTCATAGACCTATGCTCTGGGTTACATTCTTCTTTCTTCATCACTGGGTATTATGTCATCATGGCTTTGAGACCGATCCTGCTCAGTCAAACGCGATCATTGTGCCATCAATGTTCAATACAAGGAGCAGCCGAGCAGGAAACAAATGAATATCAAATCAAAGTTTATTTGTCATGTGCGACGGATACAACAGTGAAATGCTGACTTACAGGCTCTAACCAATGGTGCAAAAAAGGTGTTAGGTAAACAATATCTAAGTAAATAAATAACAACAACAACAAAAAGACAGAATAAGAATTGAAGAGGACAAACTAGAGTAAATCAGAATATCACATGCAATGAGATAGCTGTTGATCTCAAAGGTCAAATTTGAACCACAGCGATCTTATTATATGTGGTTGTGTTTCTTTCCGCTAACGTGGCATTGTTCTGTGGTTTAGGATGTGGACAGAAACTAGAGGTCGACCCCCAGAAACACCTGCACACCTGTTCTCCTCCTCAGCCCCCTACCCATGTTCTCCTCCTCAGCTCCTACCCCTGTTCTCCTCCTCAGCCCCCTACCCTTGTTCTCCTCCTCAGCTCCCCACCCATGTTCTCCTCCTCAGCCCCCTACACCTGTTCTCCTCCTCAGCCCCTTACCCCTGTTCTCCTCCTCAGCCCCCTACCCCTGTTCTCCTCCTCAGCCCCCTACCCCTGTTCTCCTCCTCAGCTCCCTACCCCTGTTCTCCTCCTCAGCCCCCTACCCCTGTTCTCCTCCTCAGCCCCCTACCCCTGTTCTCCTCCTCAGCTCCCCACCCCTGTTCTCCTCCTCAGTCCCCTACCCTTGTTCTCCTCCTCAGCTCCCTACCCCTGTTCTCCTCCTCAGCCCCCTACCCTGTTCTCCTCCTCAGCCCCCTACCCTTGTTCTCCTCCTCAGCTACCTACCCCTGTTCTCCTCCTCAGCCCCCTACCCTTGTTCTCCTCCTCAGCCCCCTACCCCTGTTCTCCTCCTCAGCCCCCTACCCCTGTTCTCCTCCTCAGCCCCCTACCCCTGTTCTCCTCCACAGCCCCCTACCCCTGTTTTTCTTTCTCAGCTCCCCACCCCTGTTCTCCTCCTCAGCTCCCTACCCCTGTTCTCCTCCTCAGCTCCCTACCCCTGTTCTCCTCCTCAGCTCCCTACCCCTGTTCTCCTCCTCAGCTCCCTACCCCTGTTCTCCTCCTCAGCCCCCTACCCCTGTTCTCCTCCTCAGCCCCCTACCCCTGTTCTCCTCCTCAGCCCCCTACCCCTGTTCTCCTCCTCAGCCCCCTACCCCTGTTCTCCTCCTCAGCCCCCTACCCCTGTTCTCCTCCTCAGCTCCCTACACCTGTTCTCCTCCTAATAGCCCTCCTGGTTATCTGCGGCAGAGAGCAGATGTTGCAGGACTGTGTGGTTTGCAGCTGCAACACTGCCGGCTGCATGTTAATTGCATTGGCAGGTCTGAAAGATGGCCCTGTCTGTGACTTAGGGTCACGCTGACAACCATACTGAAACTCTTTATGTGGCTCTCTCAAAAGGTGCCATTTCTTAATGGAGGTTGCGTGTGTGTGTGTGTGTGTGTGTGTGTGTGTGTGTGTGTGTGTGTGTGTGTGTGTGTGTGTGTGTGTGTGTGTGTGTGTGTGTGTGTGTGTGTGTGTGTGTGTGTGTGTGTGAGGGCGGGGGGTCGTCGTCTCTGTTTCCACAATATATATTTTCATCCAATACCCCACCACAGATGTTTCCCCTTAATTCTCTCTCTGTTGTGTCCACTGCTGTTTTGTCTGCTTCTTTAACAATTGGACAGATGTATAGTAGTTGCCTCAGCAAAACTAGAATACTGCCAGTAAGCAAAATGACGTCCAAAAGACGTCTAAAATACGTATTTTACAGACGTTGTAGATATGTATTTTCTGGATGTTGAAGGCTTAAACCAAAATGTCCGTGGATGTGGAAATCAATGCCGGTCCGCACTACAGTGTTGCCTGAAATTGAATTGTATGAATGCCCATCTATATGGGGTAGCCTAGTGGTTAGAGTATTGGACTAGTAACCGAAAGGTTGCAAGTTCAAATCCCTGAGCTGACAAGGTACAAATCTGTCATTCTGCCCCTGAACAGGCAGTTAACTGTTCCTAGGCCGTCATTGAAAATAAGAATTTGTTCTTAACTGACTTTCCTAGTTAAAAAAATGAGCCTACCGTTTGTACAACACCCCAAAAAAGACATCGTCTCGTGCTTACTGGGGTGTAGGCCCACTGTTTGTAAAACGGGTCGGTGTATTAGTCCTGATTCCTATAATGAATCAATTTGGCAATTTAATCTTTGAATATCAGCTACCCAACTTTATCAGGAGTTATTATGATTATATGTGCAATGTGTTTACACAACGGGAAATGCAGAGGTATATTATTTTTCACTATGATCAGCTTGTCAAAAATGGATGGATACAAACTTGAAACCAGTGATCACGACAATGGGGTGAAACTCCTGGACAACAGTTGTGATTGGTCCATTTTACTTCGACCTGTCCAGTTTTAGGATATGTTTGTTAACATGACTTCGCATGTTTGTTTGATTGAGCGCCATTTTGGTTCGGCTATTTGATCGAAGAAACCTGATGATGTAAAAAGTGTCCATCTCATTACATTGGCATCCATTTTATCTCTAACCTGTAGGCTACAGATTTCTGCCAGATCCTATATGTGCTACAGGATTTATGTTTGGTAAAAAAGAAATACGAAACGTTGGTGGAGCCATGAGTTTCTCCAACATCACCCTGGAGAATCAAAATATTTCCCGCCCCTGCCTTTGACCAAGTGGGCCCTGCTTATCACAGGGCGTCACCAACACTCACCTAAAAAGCCTTGTGCCACTGGTTGAGAGAAATTGTCATTGTTTTGGGGAATAATTATGTGAGGTTGTATGTGTTGTTGTTGGAGCTGAGTCTTGGTCAGTTTGGGTCGAAACATTTTGACTTCGTCAATCTGCCGCCATAGACGACCGCATAATCCTGCCTAATGAGTGGGCCGGCCTTGGTAGCTGTCCAGCGGGTGTGACCTCTGACCTTACCTGTTCTCTCCTGTGGTCTCCAGCAGGGCCTTACCGGCACAGCGCCTACGGAGGTAGCCCGAGCGGCAACAGCGGGCGTGGCGCCGTGACCATCCACTGTCTCCGCTGCCGGGAGGTCTGTAAGGGAGAGGTGGTTCGTGTGCAGAATGTCCACTTCCATGTCAAGTGCTTCACCTGCCAAGGTAAGACCCTCAGCCTTCTGTCTGTCTGTCTGTCCGTCTGCCTGCCTTCTATCCAGCCGTCTGTCCATCTGTCCGTCCACCTGTCTGTCTGTCTGTCTGTCTGTCTGTCTGTCTGCCTGCCTTCCATCCAGCCGTCTGTCCATCTGTCCGTCCACCTGTCTGTCTGTCTGTCTGTCTGTCTGTCTGCCTGCCTTCCATCCAGCCGTCTGTCCATCTGTCTGTCTGTCTGTCTGTCTGTCTGTCTGTCTGTCTGTCTGTCTGTCTGTCCGTCTGCCTGCCTTCTATCCAGCCGTCTGTCCATCTGTCCGTCCACCTGTCTGTCTGTCTGTCTGTCTGTCTGTCTGTCTGTCTGTCTGTCTGTCTGTCTGTCTGCCTGCATTCCATCCAGCCGTCTGTCCATCTGTCCGTCCACCTGTCTGTCTGTCTGTCTGTCTGTCTGTCTGTCTGCCTGCCTTCCATCCAGCCGTCTGTCCATCTGTCCGTCCACCTGTCTGTCTGTCTGTCCGTCTGCCTGCCTTCTATCCAGCCGTCTGTCCATCTGTCCGTCCACCTGTCTGTCTGTCTGTCTGTCTGTCTGTCTGTCTGTCTGTCTGTCTGTCTGCCTGCATTCCATCCAGCCGTCTGTCCATCTGTCCGTCCACCTGTCTGTCTGTCTGTCTGTCTGTCCGTCCGCCTGCCTTCCATCCAGCCATCTGTCCATCTGTCCCGTCCACCTGTCTGTCGGTCGGTCGGTCTGTCTGTCTGTCTGTCTGTCTGTCTGTCTGTCTGTCTGTCTGTCTGTCTGTCTGTCTGTCTGTCTGTCTGTCTGTCTGTCTGTCTGTCTGTCTGCCTGCCTTCCATCCAGCTGTCTGTCCATCTGTCCGTCCACCTGTCTGTCTGTCTGTCTGTCCGTGTGTCTGTTCTCTAGACATCCCTAGCCTCCACAGTCTAGCAGCACTCTGCCAGTCCCAGTAGAAACCATTAGCTATCAGAGAGAGAGAGAATCTGTCTCCCTGACACCCCCTGGGCTGCTCAAGGAATAGCAAGAGAAGCCTGCTGAGAGCTCTTCATGGTAGACAGGACAATGAAGACAAGATCAACTGCCAACTTGTAGGGTTTATCTTATTGTTAAACCTATAAATGAGTGTTTCATATTTTCAGAATGTTTTTTTCTACTCGTGTTTCACCTAAGGAAGCCACTTGTAGTGCCTCTAAGCAGCCAGAAGAAGAATAGGCAGGTGGAGGTGGGCCATTCCCTTCCATTGTCAGAAACCATTTCCAAACTGCCGGTGCTCACGCGGTCTTGTTTATTATGCAAGCTGTTGCTGTGGTAACGGTGTTAGGGGGCAACTTGCCTTGGATGCTGGTTACTCTCTCCGCCAGTATCAGTCAATAGGAGCCCTTCCTGGGTGCTCTGGGGCACAGCAAGGTGGTTGCCGTTTTCCTCGCTACAATATATATACATCTCCCTTCATCTCCCTTCTCCTTCATGCTCATTCTCTTACTGTCTGTCTCTATAGATCTCTCGTCCCTTTCTCTTCTCTTTCTTTCATCTGTTCAGTTTCTCTCTCTCTCTCTCTCTCTCTCATTCCCTGCCCACAGTCTCTCTCTCATTCCCTGCCCACAGTCCTCTCTCTCTCTCTCTCCTCTCTCTCTCTCTCTCTGTATCTCTCATTCCCTGCCCAGTCTCTCTCTCATTCCCTGCCCACAGTCTCTCTCTCATTCCCTGCCCACAGTCCTCTCTCTCTCTCATCTCTCCTCTCTCTCTCTCT
>NC_034201.2:42837390-42862390 GCF_002021735.2 Oncorhynchus kisutch
TCTCTCTCTTCTCTCTCTCTCTCTCTATTCCCTGCCCACAATATATCTCATTCCCTGCCCACAGTAGCTCTCTCTCGCTCTCATTCCCTGCCCACAGTAGCTCTCTCTCTCATTCCCTGCCCACAGTAGCTCTCTCTCTCTTCTCATTCCCTGCCCACAGTAGCTCTCTCTCATCTCATTCCCTGCCCACAGTCTCTCTAGCTCTCTCTCTCTCATTCCCTGCCCACAGTAGTCTCTCTCTGTATCTCTCATTCCCTGCCCACAGTAGCTCTCTCTCTGTATCTCTCATTCCCTGCCCACAGTAGCTCTCTCTCTCTCTCATTCCCTGCCCACAGTAGCACTCTCTCTCATTCCCTGCCCACAGTATCTCTCTCTCATTCCCTGCCCACAGTATCTCTCTCTCTCTCTCTCTCTCTCTCTCTCTCATTCCCTGCCCACAATATATCTCATTCCCTGCCCACAGTAGCTCTCTCTCTCTCTCTCTCTCATTCCCTGCCCACAGTAGCTCTCTCTCTCTCTTCATTCCCTGCCCACAGTGGCTCTCTCTCTCTCATTCCCTGCCCACAGTAGCTCTCTCTCTCTCTCATTACATGCCCACAGTAGCTCTCTCTCTCATTCCCGACCCACAGTGGGGATTACTCTCTCTCATTCCCTGCCCACAGTAGCTCTCTCTCTCTCTCTATTCCCTGCCCACAGTAGCTCTCTCTCTGTATCTCTCATTCCCTGCCCACAGTAGCTTTCTCTCTGTATCTCTCATTCCCTGCCCACAGTAGCTCTCTCTCTCTCTCTCTCTCTCTCTCTCTCATTCCCTGCCCACAGTAGCTCTCTCTCTCTCTCTCATTCCCTGCCCACAGTAGCTCTCTCTCTCATTCCCTGCCACAGTATCTCTCTATCTCATTCCCTGCCCACAGTATCTCTCTCTCTCTCTCTCTCTCTCTCATTCCCTGCCCACAGTATCTCTCTCTCTCTCTCTCTCTCTCTCTCTCTCTCTCTCTCTCTTCTCTCCTCTCTCTCTCTCATTCCCTGCCCACAATATATCTCATTCCCTGCCCACAGTAGCTCTCTCTCTCTCTCTCATTCCCTGCCCACAGTAGCCTCTCTCTCTCTCTCTCATTCCCTGCCCAAGTAGCTCTCTCTCTCATTCCCTGCCACAGTAGCTCTCTCGCTCTCTCATTCCCTGCCCACAGTAGCTCTCTCTCTCTCTCTCATTCCCTGCCCACAGTAGCTCTCTCTCTCTCTCATTCCCTGCCCACAGTAGCTCTCTCTCTCTCTCATTCCCTGCCCACAGTAGCTCTATCTCTGTATCTCTCATTCCCTGCCCACAGTAGCTCTCTCTCTGTATCTCTCATTCTCTACCGACAGTATTTTCCTCATGTTGTCTGTTTTCTCTATTAGTACCAGCAGCAGCAGCAGTCCACCCACATGCTTTCCTTCTTTGTGTCCTGCTGAGGCTAGTGAGTGCAGACAGAGGTGCAGCTTGAGAGCTGCAGACTGAGAGCTGCAGACTGAAAGCTGCAGACTGAAAGCTGCAGACTGAGAGCTGCAGACTGAGAGCTGCAGACTGAGAGCTGCATACCTGACGTCCCCAACTCCACCAGGACAGACAGACACCTCAGCTTCTGGCTGACCTGCCCTCCTCAGAGCCCCTCCTCCTCCAGTCTGCAGCTCTCATTCCCTGCCCACAGTCTCTCTCTCTCATTCCCTGCCCACAGTCTCTCTCTCATTCCCTGCCCACAGTCTCTCTCTCTCATTCCCTGCCCACAGTCTCTCTCTCTCTCTCATTCCCTGCCCACAGACTCTCTATCTCATTCCCGGCCCAGTCTCTCGCTCTCATTCCCTGCCCACAGTCTCTCTCTCTCATTCCCTTCCCAGTCTCTCTCTCTCTCTCTCTCTCTCTCTCTCTCTCATTCCCTGCCCACAGTATCTCTCTCTCTCTCTCTCTCATTCCCTGCCCACAGTATCTCTCTCTCTCTCATTCCCTGCCCACAGTATCTCTCTCTCTCTCATTCCCTGCCCACAGTGTATCTCATTCCCTGCCCACATTAGCTCTCTCTCTCATTCCCTGCCCACAGTATCTCTCTCTCTCATCCCTGCCCACAGTATCTCTCTCTCTCTCTCTCTCTCTCTCTCTCTCTCTCTCATTCCCTGCCCACAATATATCTCATTCCCTGCCCACAGTAGCTCTCTCTCTCTCTCTCTCTCTCTCTCTCTCTCATTCCCTGCCCACAGTAGCTCTCTCTCTCTCTCTCATTCCCTGCCCACAGTAGCTCTCTCTCTCTCTCTCATTCCCTGCCCACAGTAGCTCTCTCTCTCTCTCATTCCCTGCCCACAGTAGTTCTCTCTCTCTCATTCCCTGCCCACAGTAGCTCTCTCTCTCTCTCATTCCCTGCCCACAGTAGCTCTCTCTCTCTCTCATTCCCTGCCCACAGTAGCTCTCTCTCTGTATCTCTCATTCTCTACTGACAGTATTTTCCTCATGTTGTCTGTTTTCTCTATTAGTACCAGCAGCAGCAGCAGTCCACCCACATGCTTTCCTTCTTTGTGTCCTGCTGAGGCTAGTGAGTGCAGACTGAGAGCTGCAGCCTGAGAGCTGCAGCCTGAGAGCTGCAGCCTGAGAGCTGCAGACTGAGAGCTGCAGACTGAGAGCTGCAGACTGAGAGCTGCAGGCTCAGACTGAGAGCTGCAGACTGAGAGCTGCAGACTGAGAGCTGCAGACTGAGAGCTGCAGACTGAGAGCTGCAGACTGAAAGCTGCAGACTGAGAGCTGCAGACTGAAAGCTGCAGACTGAAAGCTGCAGACTGAGAGCTGCAGACTGAGAGCTGCAGACTGAGACGTCCCCAACTCCACCAGGACAGACAGACACCTCAGCTTCTGGCTGACCTGCCCTCCTCAGAGCCCCTCCTCCTCCAGTCTGCAGCTCTCATTCCCTGCCCACAGTCTCTCTCTCTCATTCCCTGCCCACAGTCTCTCTCTCTCATTCCCTGCCCACAGTCTCTCTCTCTCTCTCATTCCCTGCCCACAGTCTCTCTCTCTCTCTCATTCCCTGCCCACAGACTCTCTATCTCATTCCCGGCCCAGTCTCTCGCTCTCATTCCCTGCCCACAGTCTCTCTCTCTCATTCCCTTCCCAGTCTCTCTCTCTATCTCTCTCTCTCTCTCTCATTCCCTGCCCACAGCATCTCTCTCATTCCCTGCCCACAGTATCTCTCTCTCTCATTCCCTGCCCACAGTATCTCTCTCTCTCTCATTCCCTGCCCACAGTATCTCTCTCTCTCTCATTCCCTGCCCACAGTGTATCTCATTCCCTGCCCACATTAGCTCTCTCTCTCATTCCCTGCCCACAGTATCTCTCTCTCTCTCTCTCTCATTCCCTGCCACAGTATCTCTCTATCTCATTCCCTGCCCACAGTATCTCTCTCTCTCACTCTCATTCCCTGCCCACAGTATCTCTCTCTCTCTCTCTCTCTCTCTCATTCCCTGCCCACAATATCTCTCATTCCCTGCCCACAGTAGCTCTCTCTCTCTCTCTCTCTCTCTCTCTCTCTCATTCCCTGCCCACAGTAGCTCTCTGAGAGCTGCATACCTGACGTCCCCAACTCCACCAGGACAGACAGACACCTCAGCTTCTGGCTGACCTGCCCTCCTCAGAGCCCCTCCTCCTACAGCTGTGGGGGATGTGGGTGGGGTGTAGGGCTGGGCTGGTGGTTGTGGGTGATGTGGGTGGTGTGTAGGGTTAAGTAGTGCTGCTGGACAGCAGGTGTTTTTCCTAACCTGTCGCAGGTCTCAGGCGTTTAGCTCAGAAACACAATGAGCTGATAGTGTTTGACTGTCTTTCTGAACACATGTCCTCTCCTCCCACTGTATTCTCATGGCTTTAGGCAGAGCCCACCATGCACCTTTTACACTGGCCACCATTAGTCCTCATGACATGTCTAATCTCCTCCTGTGTACTCTTCCTACACACAGCAGCAGCAGGAGTACTGTTGGTGAACGTGAGCCGTTTAACCGAGCCAAACAACAGGCCTCAACCCCCCCCCCCCCCCAGGGTTGGAGTGAGATGGAATTTGGGAAGGAAAAAATATTTTGTAATAGACTCATTGTTGTTTGCTTGGGTTGTGTGGATGTCCTTCGTCAGTCTGTTGTGTCCTAGCTGGGAGGGAGACAGTGAGGGAGGATGGGACGTAGGACACAGTGATGGGCTGGGGAACATGCCATGCCAAGATGCCTGTAGTGTTACAACAGCCCATGCATGAAATAGATTTTCCCTCACCAAACAAGAGGCCATTGATGAGTCTTGTGGTGAACAAACAAGCCATCATCCCACACTAGGAGCCAGTGGCTGGATGAAAACCGGCCATTTTATATCCTATCAGTGTGAGGTAATACCATGACATGAGCACCTGGAAAGAACTGAGCATGTGGAAACAGAATCCCTAATATATAATCCTGGAGTCGGCAGGTTCAAAACCAAATCAGCCTCTTAGTCTGTAAATTTCTAACTGACTCTGACTGGCTATCAGCCTCTCACTGGCCCTCACTGACTCTCTCTGACACTCACTGGCCATCTGGCCCACTCTGGCCCTCTCATTGGCCCATAGTGGCTCTCTGGGTCTCTGGGGGGTCTCATCTCTCCAAGACAATAGTTACAGTTGTCATAGTAGGGTGGATTCTAGATTGTCTCTGTTAATCCAGTACTCCCCTTTAGAACAGAGGCTGGATAGAAAGAGGGAGGAGTACCAGTTAACATTGTCAGTGTAGCTGGTCTGTAAAAATAGAGAGTGGAAAGAGAACAGAGAAGGCAAACGTCAGGTGTATGAGCAGCGGTGTGGAGGTCATCTGTCTCAGGAGAAGGCCTTCGATTTCAGGGTCGTTGTGGTCCTCAGGCAAAGAACTTGGGCAAACAGAAAAGCAGAACATGAAAAACTCTCAGCTTGCTGAATTACAAGATATGTACAGTATTAAACATAAATCATTGGTTCCTGCAGATAAATGGAAAAGACCACTTCGCTTTGCTTCGCCATCTGAGGTTTTTATGTAGGACCATTTCTTCCTGGGATAAAAGGAATTACGTTATAATATTGATTCAGCAGTTTGCTCTCAACAAGGGCTAATGATTCTCTGTTGGCCATCGACATTCTGTTTAGATTAAATCCTCTACAGTATAAAGTGATCATCTCTTAAGCGTACTGATGAATCAGCCAGTCTCTTCTAAATGGGCCTGTAGAGACTTCTCTCTTTGCCTTTGTGTTTGCAGCTTTGAACCTCGCAGAACTACAGATCTCTGTTGTGGACAATGCAATCGCTTGTTAGTTAGTAGCATGGTCGGAGATTTGAGTGAGCATCCTGGAACAGACTCCAGGCAGTAGGAGAAGAGTCTGCTGGGACCTGGGAGTGAAATGGGATGAGAGGGAGAAAATTAAATTCAATACACAGTGTCTGCCAAGAAATGTGTTCCCATTATGCTCCACTTGTGAGGACAGTATGAGTAGTGCCTCTAGAATGGAGGCTGTGGCTGTGGGAGGGGAAAAGAGCTGGACCTGCCCACAGTGTCTCTGTCTGTCCTGGGATATGACTGTCTCTCTCTGTCTGTCTCTCTCTGTCCTGGGGATATGACTGTCTCTCTCTGTCCTGGGGATATGACTGTCTCTCTCTGTCCTGGGGATATGGCTGTCTCTCTCTGTCCTGGGGATACGGCTGTCTCTCTCTGTCCTGGGGATATGACTGTCTCTGTCTGTCTGTCCTGGGGATATGACTGTCTCTGTCTGTCCTGGGGATATGACTGTCTAGGTCTGTCTGTCCTGGGGATATGGCTGTCTCTCTCTGTCTTGGGGATATGACTGTCTCTGTCTGTCTGTCCTGGGGATATGGCTGTCTCTCTCTGTCCTGGGGATATGACTGTCTCTCTCTGTCCTGGGGATATGACTGTCTCTGTCTGTCTGTCCTGGGGATATGACTGTCTCTGTCTGTCCTGGGGATATGACTGTCTAGGTCTGTCTGTCCTGGGGATATGACTGTCTAGGTCTGTCCTGGGGATATGACTGTCTCTGTCTGTCCTGGGGATATGGCTGTCTCTCTCTGTCCTGGGGATATGACTGTCTCTGTCTGTCTGTTCTGGGGATATGACTGTCTCTGTCTGTCTGTGCTGGGGATATGGCTGTCTCTCTCTGTCCTGGGGATATGACTGTCTCTGTCTGTCCTGGGGATATGACTGTCTCTGTCTGTCCTGGGGATATGACTGTCTCTGTCTGTCCTGGGGATATGACTGTCTAGGTCTGTCCTGGGGATATGACTGTCTCTGTCCTGGGGATATGGCTGTCTCTGTCTGTTTGTCCTGGGGATATGACTGTCTCTGTCTGTCCTGGGGATATGGCTGTCTCTGTCTGTCCTGGGGATATGACTGTCTCTGTCTGTCCTGGGGATATGGCTGTCTCTGTCTGTCTTGGGGATATGACTGTCTCTGTCTGTCCTGGGGATATGGCTGTCTCTGTCTGTTCTGGGGATATGGCTGTCTCTGTCTGTCTGTCCTGGGGATATGGCTGTCTCTGTCTGTCCTGGGGATATGGCTGTCTCTGTCTGTTTGTCTGTCCTGGGGATATTGCTGTCTCTGTCTGTCTGTCCTGGGGATATGACTGTCTCTGTCTGTCCTGGGGATATGACTGTCTCTGTTTGTCCTGGGGATATGACTGTCTCTGTCTGCCTGTCTGTCCTGGGGATATGACTGTCTCTGTCTGTCCTGGGGATATGACTGTCTCTGTTTGTCCTGGGATATGACTGTCTCTGTCTGTCCTGGGGATATGGCTGTCTCTGTCTGTCCTGGGGATATGACTGTCTCTGTCTGTCTGTCCTGGGGATATGATTGTCTCTGTCTGTCCTGGGGATATGGCTGTCTCTGTCTGTCCTGGGGATATGACTGTCTCTGTCTGTCCTGGGGATATGGCTGTCTCTGTCTGTTCTGGGGATATGGCTGTCTCTGTCTGTCTGTCCTGGGGATATGGCTGTCTCTGTCTGTCCTGGGGATATGGCTGTCTCTGTCTGTTGTCTGTCCTGGGGATATTGCTGTCTCTGTCTGTCCTGGGGATATGACTGTCTCTGTCTTTCCTGGGGATATGACTGTCTCTGTTTGTCCTGGGGATATGACTGTCTCTGTCTGTCTGTCTGTCCTGGGGATATGACTGTCTCTGTCTGTCCTGGGGATATGACTGTCTCTGTCTGTCCTGGGGATATGGCTGTCTCTGTCTGTCCTGGGGATATGACTGTCTCTGTCTGTCCTGGGGATATGGCTGTCTCTGTCTGTCCTGGGGATATGACTGTCTCTGTCTGTCCTGGGGATATGGCTGTCTCTGTCTGTTCTGGGGATATGGCTGTCTCTGTCTGTCTGTCCTGGGGATATGGCTGTCTCTGTCTGTTTGTCTGTCCTGGGGATATTGCTGTCTCTGTCTGTCTGTCCTGGGGATATGACTGTCTCTGTCTGTCCTGGGGATATGACTGTCTCTGTTTGTCCTGGGGATATGACTGTCTCTGTCTGTCTGTCTGTCCTGGGGATATGACTGTCTCTGTCTGTCCTGGGGATATGACTGTCTCTGTTTGTCCTGGGGATATGACTGTCTCTGTCTGTCCTGGGGATATGGCTGTCTCTGTCTGTCCTGGGGATATGACTGTCTCTGTCTGTCCTGGGGATATGGCTGTCTCTGTCTGTCCTGGGGATATGACTGTCTCTGTCTGTCTGTCTGTCCTGGGGATATGACTGTCTCTGTCCTGGGGATATGGCTGTCTCTGTCTGTCCTGGGGATATGGCTGTCTCTGTCTGTCCTGGGGATATGACTGTCTCTGTCTGTCTGTCTGTCTGTCTGTCTGTCCTGGGTATATGACTGTCTCTGTCCTGGGGATATGACTGTCTCTGTCCTGGGGATATGGCTGTCTCTGTCTGTCCTGGGGATATGGCTGTCTCTGTCTGTCCTGGGGATATGGCTGTCTCTGTCTGTCCTGGGGATATGGCTGTCTCTGTTTGTCCTGTGGATATGACTGTCTCTGTCTGTCTGTCCTGGGGATATGACTGTCTCTCTTATGGGGATATGACTCTCTCTGTCCTGGGGATATGACTGTCTCTGTCCTGGGGATATGGCTGTCTCTCTTATGGGGATATGACTGTCTCTGTCCTGGGGATATGGCTGTCTCTCTTATGGGGATATGACTGTCTCTGTCTGTCCTGGGGATATTGGGCGTCCCAGGAAGTAATCTGTTGGCCAATGGGTAGGAGGAGAGACAATAAATAAACAGGAGGGAGCAGTCTGCAGCCAGACATTATGTAGAAATACACACACACACACTGGTCCAGCCTTCTTGGCATATAGCTACAGTATGTGGCGATGACTCAGTGGAGATGGCTATAAGAGCCGGGTACTTTCATCTCCAAACCATTTCACTCTGGATAATGATACAAAATGGAGGACAAATCATACTCTACAGTACTCCCAACATCTCCTTTCTACCGTCTCATATCTATGCAGGAAGTGTTTGTGTGTAAGCCCCATTCTGCCCCTGGTGTTGCTGTGCATAGATGGGGGCTGACAGTGACAGGGGAACAGGTCATGGCTCTGTCCTGGCTGATCACTGTGGAGCAGCAGACGTGGGAGAAGGACCGGGACTGATTGATCAATCGATGGCTGATCTGCTGCCTCCCTCCATGGAGCCTCTTCCTCTTCACTGTGAGCAGAGCCCTGACACACACAGCTAAGCGGGCAGCCTGTAATGGAGGGCTGGCGGGGGGATTAGACAGTCCCCACTGGGCAAAAACAGGTTGAATCAACATTGTTCCCATGTCATTTCAACAACAACAAAAATGTAACGTGACAACGTTGATTCAATCTCATGACATTTTTTTGTTGATTTCATGTTGAATTCACGTTAGTTGACAACTCAACCAATGTTTTTTTTTATGACATTGAACTGACGTCTGTGCCCAATAGTTTACCCCTGGCTTGGCTGGGAGGAGAGAGAGAGAAACACTTTAAAACTTTGATGATACAACCTCACCACCCCCCCTTTAAAAAACAAAATATCCCCTGTGCTGTCATGACTTCTGCCGAAGTCGGCTCCTCTCCTTGTTCGGGCGGCGGTCGACGTCACCGGCTTTCTAGCCATCACCTGTCACACCCTAACCATAGAGAGCCCTTAGTGTTGTATGTCAGGGTGTGACTAGGGGGGGGGGGGGTGTTCTAGTTTTCCTATTTCTATGTTGGTGTACTTGGTATGGTTCCCAATTAGAGGCAGCTGATTATCGTTGTCTCTAATTGGGGATCATACTTAAGTTCTCCATTGTTCCCACCTGGGTTGTGGGATATTGTTCCCACCTGGGTTGTGGGATATTGTTCCCACCTGGGTTGTGGGATATTGTTCCCACCTGGGTTGTGGGACATTGTTCCCACCTGGGTTGTGGGACATTGTTCCCACCTGGGTTGTGGGACATTGTTCCCACCTGGGTTGTGGGACATTGTTCCCACCTGGGTTGTGGGACATTGTTCCCACCTGGGTTGTAGGATATTGTTTCCACCTGGGTTGTGGGATATTGTTCCCACCTGGGTTGTGGGATATTGTTCCCACCTGGGTTGTGGGATATTGTTCCCACCTGGGTTGTGGGATATTGTTCCCACCTGGGTTGTGGGATATTGTTCCCACCTGGGTTGTGGGATATTGTTCCCACCTGGGTTGTAGGATATTGTTTGTGCTTGTTGCACCACCTACGTAGTGTTTTGTTGCTTGTTTTTGTTTGAAAGTTTCACTTAAATAAAAGATGTGGAACTCACACGCTGCACCTTGGACCAACCTTTTCAACAACCGTGAAGTCGCCGCGCCATTTTTTATATTTCCATTTGTTTTGTCTTGTTTCCATACACACCTGGTTTTCAGTCCCTAATCACACAATGCATTTAGTCCTCTGTTCCCCTCCATGTCTTTGTGTGAAATTGTTTTGATGTTGTGGGTATTGTTACCCGCCTGTGTTTTATGTACTTATGTGCTTTCGTTTGGACCGGAATAAAACGTGTGCCTGTTGTAGGATATTGATGTTAAAATGCCCATTTCAAATCAAATCAAATGTTATTTGTCACATACACATGGTTAGCAGATGTTAATGCGAGTGTAGCGAAATGCTCTGTTACTCTGTTCCATCTGAATGCGCAATCCACTGTCTCATCAGCCAAGGCAGGGAAGTTCTAAACTTAAAAAAGAAAAAAGCACTCTGCTCTCCTGCACCGGACTTCGCCTCCAGTACACACCCTTAACATGTGCTGCATAATCACCTTGCCCTTTACCCCACATCACAACCACACCACTTCTACAACTGTATATCCAACCCATCTTCTCCAGCTGTACAGATGGCCCCCCCGCGACACACCATATCTCCTGAAACAGCTCCACACTGTTTATCATTTTATAGAGCTCAAATTCTACCCTAAGTCACACAGAGACCATCCCATTAACTTCTTATGGCTGCATCCCTTCTCAAATCTAACTGCCTGTAGCCCAGGCCCAGAAACAAGGATATGCATATCATTTGAATGGAAACATTCTGAAGTTTGTGGAAATGTTAATTGAATGTAGGAGAATATAACACAATAGATCTGGTGGAAGAAAAGATAAAGAGCATACGTTTTCTGTTTTTTATTGTTGTAGCATCATCTTTCACATGTAGTAGAATAGCCACACAGTCAGATAGGATGCTGGAGATCATTTAGATGGAGAACACAAGAGGGCACCTGTAGTTGTGCAAGGTTTCAGGCTGATAACTTCAGGAATGGGTGAGCTACATGACATTTAGCATGAAGTCACCCAGGTATCCCACACAAGTTGCCCAAATGTACCCAAGTGGCCAAATTGGTGAAATGAGATAACTATATACAACATATCAAAAAGCTAACATACAAAAAAATATATTAAAATATATCTATTTTAAATACATATCCAAAAATAAAAACAGGGGTTTTGGAAGACCCTCAGTCCTCTACACAATATTGTGCTGCTGGTGCCCCCATGCAGTCTCTTTCTGCTGTAAAGCAGAGGCAAACCGAACAAGTGGTGCACGTGATGCGCGACTTCATGTGACAAAGAACACAACGACGCATCCATGCTGTGCCCTTTTGGCCCTGAGGCACATTCATGCCTGCAGTTATGAACTTTGGCATATGAACACCCCTGGTGGCAGGAGTAGAGGGGGCAGAAGGTGATGCAGTGGACTTCGTGCTATAGCCAGTAAGCTCCCGGATGAGCAGCTCCCTGAAGGCTGTGAGATGGGGGACTGTCCACAGCTCTTCACCATTTCCTTCTGCAGGATGAAGGAATTCACCACAGCAATGTCAATGAAATGATAAAACATTTCTTTGTCTTATGGAGAACATTGTAGTAACCTATCAGTACGTCTGATAAGTCTACACCTCCTTGTTGTGCATCTGATAAGTCTACACCTCCCATGCCCTTGTGGTAGTCCTTGATAGCTGCAGGAATGGGGACATTTTTGGTGGTCCATGCCCCAGTAGCGTCCTTCACACGCCTGACGACGTGATCGTCACTGAAGGACTTGTGGATAGTGGAGCACATCCACCACCTCTCTGGTATCCATCCACTTCACAAACAGCAGGCCATCTTCACGGATCCATCGCATGGTACCCCGCTTAGGCATGTCGTTCACCTTTGTCTTCGGAAAGCCCATTCTGTTGGTCCGAATGGTGCCACAAGCCCACACCTCCAGCTTCCTCAGCTCTGTAAACAGGGTAGGGCTTGTGTAGAAGTTGTCCACAAAAGGTTTGTAGCCCTTCCCCAGCAGTAACCAATAACTCCATGACGGGATCATAACCGAGTCCCTTACCAGTCGCAAAACTGCCTTTCCCCTCAAACAAACAAATTGCACGTGTATGCACACACAGAATCAGCCAAAACAAAATGCTAGTAACCCTATTTTGTTGGTTTGTGACGCATATATTGTTTTAGGCCACTTCTGGCCTTTGAGGCTACCATCCTCTCATCTATGGACAAGTTCTGGGCGGGCTGAAAATGGGTCTTGCAGGCCTCAACCATGCTGGGGTAGAGAGGTTTGACTTTGCAGAGCCTGTCAAACCTTGCAGTGCCTCTCGTCCTGTCATTGTCCTCATCAACTTCTGGGTCACTGATGTGAAGCGCCCGTGAGATATTTAGAAACCTTGTAGAGGACATGACAGTGGGGGGGAAAGGCAGTTGATAGAGTGGGGATGTTTTCCAGTAATCCTTGAGGGTTTTAAACTTCAGCAGCGAAAGGTACTGTAGCAGAAAAGGTCTGACATGGAAATGGGCTTCCATGCCTCTTTCTTTCCTGCCTGCTTCTTAGCCCCATACATGTTTGTATTATACACCAGGGAATCAACAACTGACAAGGGTGAAAAACAGTTGAAAAGGTTGCATGGGTCTGTATTTTGAGGCCATGTCCAGCTGAGGTCCTGGTGGCCTTTTTGGTCTGAATATTGGAGGACGTTGCTCCACATCCCCCTCCAGCACAGAGTAACATTGCCCCTCTACCAGCAGGTTCCACACTTGCCTTCCTCCGCTTCTTTGTTTGTGTCTTCACACCTCTAGATGGCCGGGCGGAAGTAGGTGTGGAGCCGGAGACCGCAGGGGTCCGGATGGCTGAATCCGCTTCAGTGGGGGATGGGCACCATGGCACTGGGGGCTCCCAGTCGGAGTCGCTATCACTGTGAAAGTAAACATTTAAAAAAATATTTATGTATGCGCCTTGTATCATCACGTAAAATAAATAATAGTAAAGGGTCTGTTATCCCCCCACCTTTGACCCTGTTCCTCCTTGTTAGCCACATAGCCAACTTTGCCTGAGCAAACAAAATTCAACCACACACACATTTGGCCTTTTCCTTCTTCGAATAGCTGCACCCAATTATAAACATCCTGACAGTAAACTCCACCCCAAACCTCTCACGCAGACATTCCAACTGGTCGGCAGACTGGACTGATCTCAAAAGGCTGGCTGGGTTGCCCAGGCTCCACACCCCTTCTCATGTGGGCCTTAACAGCTGCCAGGCCCTCAGCACCACAGAGTAAAAATCTGAGAGACCTGTTGTACTCAGCCTTTCCAGCCTCATGATGAATAGCTGCCGGTCCAACGCTAATCCACCAGCTCTCCTCAGCCTCTCCAGCCTCATGATGAACAGCTGCCGGCTCAACCTTAATCCGCCAGCCCTCTTCAGCAGTGTGCATGCTGGTTCCCTCCAGCCAACATCAGTATGGTACAGCAGTCTCTCTGCCGCTTTTAGTCAGAATGCAGCCACCCTGCTCACCCTCCCTCTATATGACACTTGGGACAGGAACCACCTCCACCTGGCTGGTCTTGACACCACTGCCAGTGACAGCCCCGCCCAGTTCTTCCTGACCACCTCCCTGCAGTCTCCTGCATAGGGAGTGTGGCTCAATGGCTAGTGTATATAACTGCCCCGATAGAAGGTATCCTTGTCTAATGTCTCACCGAGACTGGCCTACTGAGCCCCCCTCCCACCTTGAGCATACATGACGCCCCAGCATACACATCTTCACACAGGCTAAAACTTTTCCCCAAACCCAAACAGACATCACTTTAAACAGATTCTCCCACTCTATCAAAAGCATTCTCTTTGTCTAAAGAGACCAGTCCAAAGTTCACAAATGACTCGCCTGGTTCACCAACTACTTCTCAGACAGAGTTCAGTGTGTCAAATCAGAGGGCCTGTTGTCCGGACCTCAGACAGTCTATGGGGGTACCACAGGGTTCAATTCACGGGCCGACTCTTTTCTCTGTATATATCAACAATGTTGCTCTTGCTGCGGGTGATTCCCTGATCCACCTCTATGCAGACGACACCATTCTGTATACATCTGTCCCTTCTTTGGACACTGTGTTAACTAACCTCCAAACACGCTTCAATGCCATAGAACACTCCTTCCGTGGCATCCAACTGCTCTTAAATGCTAGTAAAACCAAATGCATGCTTTTCAACCGTTCGCTGCCCGCACCTGCCCGCCCGACTAGCATCACTACTCTGGACGGTTCTGACTTAGAATATGTGGACAACTACAAATACTTAGGTGTCTGGCTAGACTGTAAACTCTCCTTCCAGACTCACATTAAGCATCTCCAATCCAAAATTAAATCTGGAATCGGCTTCCTATTTCGCAACAAAGCCTCCTTCACTCATGCCGCCAAACATTCCCTCGTCAAACTGACTATCCTACCGATCCTCGACTTCGGCGATGTCATTTACAAAATAGCTTCGGATACTCTACTCAGCAAACTGGATGCAGTCCATCACAGTGCTATCCATTTTGTCACCAAAGCCCCTTATACTACCCACCACTGCAACCTGGATGCTCTAGTCCGGCTGGCCCTTGCTACATACTGGCTCCAGGTCATCTATAAGTCTATGCTAGGTAAAGCTCCGCCTTATCTCAGCTCACTGGTCATGATAACACCCACCCGTAGCACGCGCTCCAGCAGGTATATCTCACTGGTCATCCCCAAAGCCAACACCTCCTTTGGCCGCCTTCCAGTTCTCTGCTGCCATGGAACGAATGGCAAATATAGCTGAAGCTGGTGACTTATATTTCCCTCACTAACTTTAAACATCAGATATCTGAGCAGTTAACCAATCGCTGCAGCTCTACATAGTCCATCTGTAAATGGCCCACCCAATCTACCTACCTCATCCCCATACTGTTTTTATTTACTTTTCTGCTCTTTTGCACACCAGTATTTCTACTTGCACATCATAATCTGCTCATCTATAACTCGTGTTAATTTGCTAAATTCTAATTACTCCACTACTATGTTCTAATTATTGCCTTACCTCACGCCATTTGCACACACTGTATATAGACTTTCTTTTTTCTATTGTGTTATTGACTGTACGTTTGTTTATCCCATGTGTAACTCAGTGTTGTTTTATGTCGCACTACTATGCTTTATCTTGGCCAGGTCGCAGTTGTAATGAGAACTTGTTCTCAACTAACCTACCTAGTTAAATAAAGTTGAAATAACTAACCTACCTGGTTAAATAAAGGTTAAATAAACAAACATTAGAAACTCTCAACAAGTCCAACATGTCCCTGATTAAGAACAGATTGTCTGTGATTGAGTGTCCCATACACAATATGTTTGGTCCTTATGTACTATAGAGTCCAAATGGGACTTCAGTCTGTTAGAGTTACCTTGGCAAATACCTTGTAGTCCGCACAGAGTAATACCACAGGCCTCCAGTTCTTAAGTTCACACAAGTCCCCTTCCTTGGGCAGGAGAGTCAGAACCACCCCACGTCAGCTCGTTGGTAACTCTCCTACCCAACGCACTCATGGTACACGCAATGTCCAGTCCAATTATTCACCAGAATTCACCGGGAGATATCTGGGTTATGGCCTCTGCCAGTTCATGGGACAACAGAGGAATGTCCATTTTATCCCTCTGTGCCAGAGAGAGTTTAGGGAGTTCTGCAAACAAAACCTGAGCACACATAGGATCACACACCTATACAAACTCAGTATTAAACTCCACAGTCCACTCCTTGCATCTCCCCCACCACAGGTCACCTGCCCATCCGACAGCCATATCCAAACCAAAGAATAAGGAGCATCCATCTCCTTGAGCATGGATAACCTAGGTCTTACAAGTGTTCCCTTTGCTTTAACCTGGATGAAATTGCCCAGGTCTCTATTTAGTTCAGCTAAATTATCCTGGAGACCTACATTGCCTTTCCCCACCATCTCTACCTCTATCTCACTAATACAACGCTCTAGTTCCCCCAATACTCTGAGGATGAGAGAACATTTATTCCATGGCTCAGCACACTTGCCCCTTTCCACCAGATCCCCCAATCGACTTCATTCACCACATCACTATGCATCTCCTGCAGAAACAACACCTGTACTATTTGTGGTTTGACATATTCACCCAACACAGTCCTCTTTCCCGCATCTCTGGAGCCATTTATATGAAGTGAATCCTACCTGAAGAGTCGCCATGTGAAGTGGGAGAAAAGCAAGCAAAGAAATAGACCAATAGCAAATCTCAAAAATCTCCAGTGCCAGATTTTTTTTTTTTACTCTAAACAGAGTGTGAAGGTAGACCCTTACACACATGTGAAGTGGGAGAAAAGCAAGCAAAGAAATAGACCAATAGCAAATCTCAAAAATCTCCAGTGCCAGAAAAAAATTGTTTACTCTAAACAGAGTGTGAAGGTAGACCCTTACACACAGTTGTGACCCACTTCCTCAATCTGAAACATTTCCTGGATGAGAGGACACCATGCCCCTCATTTTTCATCGTGTGTTGTACTGATCTTACAAACTTTCCTAGATCGCAAAAAAAAATTGCTTCAAGATGAACCTTCTTTTTCCCTTTAGTCTCATTCAGGAACATTGACAGTTTCCTCACCGTGCACTTTGACCCCTCTGCCCGACTGGCTGTCAGCTTTGGACCCATTAAGGAGGAGCCTGAACAGAAAACCACCTCATCGTCCTCTTCCTCAGACGCCTCTCCCCTCCCAGCCTCTCCCCTCCCAACCTCTCCCCTCCCAACCTCTCCCCTCCCAACCTCTCCCCTCCCAACCTCTCCCCTCCCAACCTTTCCCCTCCCAACCTTTCCCCTCCCAGCCTCTCCCCTCCCAACCTCTCCCCTCCCAGCCTCTCCCCTCCCAGCCTCTCCCCTCCCAGCCTCTCCTCTCCCAGCCTCTCCCAGCCTCTCCCCTCCCAGCCTCTCCCCTCCCAGCCCCTCCCCTCCCAGCCTCTCAGCCTCTCCCCTCCCAGCCTCTCCCCTCCCAGCCTCTCCCCTCCCAACCTTTCCCCTCCCAGCCTCTCCCAGCCTCTCCCCTCCCAACCTCTCCCCTCCCAGCCTCTCCCCTCCCAACCTTTCCCCTCCCAGCCTCTCCCCTCCCAGCCTCTCCCCTCCCAGCCCCTCCCCTCCCAGCCTCTCAGCCTCTCCCCTCCCATCCTCTCCCCTCCCCTCCCAGCCTCTCCCCTCCCAGACTCTCCCCTCCCAGACTCTCCCCTCCCCTCCCAACCTCTCCCCTCCCAGCCTCTCCCCTCCCCTCCCAGCCTCTCCCCTCCCAGACTCTCCCCTCCCAGACTCTCCCCTCCCCTCCCAGCCTCTCCCCCCCCCCCCTCCCAGCCTCTCCCCTCCCAACCTCTCCCAGCCTCTCCACTCCCAGCCTCTCCCCTGCCAGCCTCTCCCCTGCCACCGCCTTTCTTCTCTCCCTTTTTCCTCTTCCGCATGACACCATCCTCCACCCCCGTAGCCACTTACCCACTATACTCTCCTCATCCACTAGCATGACTAGACCCACCCTCCTCCACCCCCGTAGCCACTTACCCACTATACTCTCCTCATCCACTAGCATGACTAGACCCACCCTCCTCCACCCCCGTAGCCACTTACCCACTATACTCTCCTCATCCACTAGCATGACTAGACCCACCCTCCTCCACCCCCGTAGCCACTTACCCACTATACTCTCCTCATCCACTAGCATGACTAGACCCACCCTCCTCCACCCCCGTAGCCACTTACCCACTATACTCTCCTCATCCACTAGCATGACTAGACCCACCCTCCTCCACCCCCGTAGCCACTTACCCACTATACTCTCCTCATCCACTAGCATGACTAGACCCACCCTCCTCCACCCCCGTAGCCACTTACCCACTATACTCTCCTCATCCACTAGCATGACTAGACCCACCCTCCTCCACCCCCGTAGCCACTTACCCACTATACTCTCCTCATCCACTAGCATGACTAGACCCACCCTCCTCCACCCCCGTAGCCACTTACCCACTATACTCTCCTCATCCACTAGCATGACTAGACCCACCCTCCTCCACCCCCGTAGCCACTTACCCACTATACTCTCCTCATCCACTAGCATGACTAGACCCACCCTCCTCCACCCCCGTAGCCACTTACCCACTATACTCTCCTCATCCACTAGCATGACTAGACCCACCCTCCTCCACCCCCGTAGCCACTTACCCACTATACTCTCCTCATCCACTAGCATAACATGACTAGACCCAGACTCATCTACACCACCATCTATAACCTGACTAGACCCAGCCTCATCTACACCACCATCTATAACCTGACTAGACCCAGCCTCATCTACACCACCATCTATAACCTGACTAGACCCAGCCTCATCTACACCACCATCTATAACCTGACTAGACCCAGCCTCATCTACACCACCATTTATAACATGACTAGACCCAGCCTCATCTACACCATCATCTATAACCTGACTAGACCCAGCCTCCTCTACACCACCATCTATAACATGACTAGACCCAGCCTCATCTACACCACCATCTATAACCTGACTAGACCCAGCCTCATCTACACCACCATCTATAACCTGACTAGACCCAGCCTCCTCTACACCACCCTCCATAACCTGACTAGACCCAGCCTCATCTACACCACCATCTATAACCTGACTAGACCCAGCCTCATCTACACCACCATCTATAACCTGACTAGACCCAGCCTCCTCTACACCACCCTCCATAACCTGACTAGACCCAGCCTCCTCTACACCACCCTCCATAACCTGACTAGACCTAGCCTCATCTACACCACCCTCCATAACCTGACTAGACCCAGACTCATCTACACCACCCTCCATAACCTGACTAGACCCAGCCTCATCTATAACCTGACTAGACCCAGCCTCATCTACACCACCATCTATAGCATGACTAGACCCAGCCTCATCTACACCACCATCTATAGCATGACTAGACCCAGCTTCATCTACACCACCATCTATAGCATGACTAGACCCAGCCTCATCTACACCACCATTTATAGCATGACTAGACCCAGCCTCATCTACAGCATGACTAGACCCAGCCTCATCTACACCACCATCTATAGCATGACTAGACCCAGCCTCATCTACACCACCATCTATGACCTGACTAGACCCAGCCTCTGTTGCCTGCGTCTCATGGCCACCTGCACGTCGACCTCAATTTCCCCCACTGACGCTTGTACCCTCACCTTCTCTACGGCCTTTATGTGCACACGCAAAGCGCTTATAGTCAAAACACCGTAGACTATCTGTGCTGGCACACCCCACGTAGAGACCCTCCCCATGCCTCACCTTAAAATGCACATTTAACTGTTGCTCATTGTTGTTCAGGAACATGAACACTTGCCTCCTGGAACGAAACAACATGCCGAACACCTACTGACAGTACACAAAAACCGCTAGCAAACTTACCAAAATGACTCAGCTCTTTCCAGATTATATCATCTGTAATAAGCAGAGGCAGATTCACAACTACCACCCTAGTCAAAGGAGTTGAAAGAAGAGAAATCAGCACCAACGCATCCCTTACAAATATTCCACTAGCAATCAGCCTACACAATAAATGTACTATTTTCATGAACACAATCACAGCTTTGTTGATTCTGGATGAAGAATGTATAAATTCAGCTCCTACCTGTTCACCGACTGTGTAACGGCATTCTTCCTCCTCCGTTTATTTAAAGACAAACTGAACACTACAAAACAATAAACGTGAAACGAACGAAACCGAAACAGTACCGTGTGGCAACAAACGCACACACGGAAAACAAACACCCACAAACCAAAAGTGAAACCCAGGCTACCTAAGTATGATTCTCAATCAGAGACAACTAACGACAGCTGCCTCTGATTGAGAACCATACTAGGCCGAACACAAAAACCAACATAGAAAATCAAACATAGAGTGCCCACCCCAACTCACGCCCTGACCATACTAAAACAAAGAATAAAATAACAGAACTATGGTCAGAACGTGACAGACCGCAAGCAGAATCTCCTCCACCACCAAGGCCCTTCTCGCCCGATTGCTCAGTTTGGCCGGGCGGCCAGCTCTCGGTGGTTCCAAACTTCTTCCATTTAAGAATGATGGAGGCCACTGTGTTCTTTGGAACCTTCAATGCTGCAGAAATGTTTTGGTACCCTTCCCCAGATCTGTGCCTCAACACAATCTTCTCTCTGAGCTCTATGGACAATTCCTCATGGCTTGTGTTTTTCTGACAGGCACTGTCAACTGTGAGGACCTTATATAGACAGGTGTGTAATTTCCAATCAAGTTGTAGAAACATCTCAAGGATGATCAATGGAAACAGGATGCACCTGAGCTCAATTTAAAGTCTCATAGCAAAGGGTCTGAATACTAAATAAGGTATTTAATCTTTTTAAATTTCTAAAAACCTGTTTTCACTTTGTCATTATGGGGTATTGTGATGTCATTATGGGGTATTGTGATGTCATTATGGGGTATTGTGATGTCATTATGGGGTATTGTGATGTCATTATGGGGTATTGTGATGTCATTATGGAGTATTGTGATGTCATTATGGGGTATTGTGATGTCATTATGGGGTATTGTGATGTCATTATGGGGTATTGTGATGTCATTATGGGGTATTGTGATGTCATTATGGGGTATTGTGATGTCATTATGGGGTATTGTGATGTCATTATGGGGTATTGTGATGTCATTATGGGGTATTGTGATGTCATTATGGGGTATTGTGATGTCATTATGGGGTATTGTGATGTCATTATGGGGTATTTTGATGTCATTATGGGGTATTGTGTGTAGATTGATGAGAAAAAAAACATGTATTTAATCCATTTTTGAATAAGGCCGTAAAACAAAATGTGTAAAAAGTCAAGGGGTCTAAATACTTTCTGAATGCCCCGTATAGCTTCATATGGGTTCAGTTCAGTCTGTCAACCCTCTGTATTTACTGTGTCTAGACATCAGCTCTCCTTATCGCTCCTCTCTCCCTCCCTCTCCTCTCCTCCTTTGTCCGACCGCCTTCTCTCTCTCTCTCTTTCTCTCCCTCTTTCTCTCTATATATATCTCTTTGTTTCTCCCTCTCTCTCTCATTCTCTTTCTCACTCTCTCTCAGGAACTCCCCAAACAGCTGCTGTTGCCCGATCAATAAGTGTCTTTCAGTCCATCAATATGAAAGAAGGTTAAATTAACATTGTCATGCGAGGAGACAGAGGGGAAAATGGTTTGACTTATTGATGTTTATGATGCTCTTCTTTTTTTTTTTACAGTAACCTAACGCACTACTCATATCTTCTAGTTTCAAATCAGCCCTGTGCTTATTCAGGCTACTAGTAGATCAGTGTGGTGGCCACAGATTAATGTGTACCATGTCAGAAGTATATACGGTACTAGTCAAAAGTGGCAATGGGGTGGCTACTTTGAAGAATATAAAATACATTTTGATTTGTTTAATAATTTTTTGGTTACTACATGATTCCATGTGTGTTATGTTAGTTTTGATGTATTCACTATAATTCTACTGTCACGGTTGTCGTAAGAACTGGACCAAGGCGCAGCGTACGTAGAGTTCCACATCTTTATTTCCAAGTGAAACTTCAGAAAAACAATAAACGACCAACGAAACGTGACTATGTGGTGCACAAACACAAAACAATATCCCATAAACACAGGTGGGAAAAATAGCTACTTAATAAATATGATCCCAATTAGAGACAACGATTACCAGCTGCCTCTAATTGGGAATCATACAAAACACCAACATAGAAAATATAAACTAGAATACCCCCTAGTCACGCCCTGACCCACAACACCACAGAGAAACAAGGGCTCTCTATGGTCAGGATGTGACATCTACTATGTAGAAAAGTAAAAATATAGAAAAACCTTTGAATGATTAGGTGTCTGTCTGTCTGTCTGTCTGTCTGTCTGTCTGTCTGTCTGTCTGTCTGTCTGTCTGTCTGTCTGTCTGTCTGTCTGTCTGTCTGTCTGTCTGTCTGTCTGTGTCTTCAGGGAGCAGCTATACTGTAGCTGCATGGGTGAAATAAGCATACAGTAGAGGACATGTGCAGGTTATGGCAGGCAGCAATGTAGTGCGCTGCCAACCCACAGCTCTCTGCGTCCTCCCCCAACAGGACGGGTAGCTTACTCTCATCAGAGAGGTCTTTGAAACCTTGAATAAGGGTTTCACATTTGGGGAAATGACTGTCTCTAATTTTTTTATAGTTTTGACATTTTGTCAGGAAATGCAGCTCCGTCTCAGCTTCTGCTGTTGTGCAGTGGTTGCACAGCCTTTCCTCTACAGGGAGACAGGTTCTGCTGTGGTGCAGTGGTTGCACAGCCTTTCCTCTACAGGGAGCCAGGTTCTGCTGTTGTGCAGTGGTTGCACAGCCTTTCCTCTACAGGGAGACAGGTTCTGCTGTGGTGCAGTGGTTGCACAGCCTTTCCTCTACAGGGAGCCAGGTTTTCCTGTGTCTACTCTTCTCAATGGCAAGGCTGTGCTCACTAAGCCTGTACTTCTGATCAGTTACCATGGTCAAATAGTTTGCCATGGTGAACTGTCGATTTAGGACCAGATAACACTGCATTTTGCTTTGTGTTTGTGTTTCCCAATAAGCAATGTAGTTTGGTTTTAATGGTGTTGTAATTTGTTTTATTCTGATTGATTAGATCTTCTGGTCCTGAGGCTTCAGTGTGTTAGTGAACAGGTTTGTGAACTCAGCCCCAGGACCAGCTGGATGAGGGGACTCTTTTCTTTGCTCAGCTCTTAGCATTGCAGGGCTTGGTAATGATATGAGAGGGGGTCACTGTGTTTTAGATGTTTCCAAAACTTAATTGCTATTTTTTGAGTTTTTATTATTAGTGGATATTGGCCTAATTCTGCCCTGCATTCATTGTTTGTAGTTTTCCTCTGGACATGTAGAAGAATCTTACAGAACTCTGCATGCAGGGTTTCAATGGGGTGTTTGTGTAACGGCGTTCTTCGTTTGTAGAAAGAGAGTCGGACCGAAATGCAGCGTGGTGGTTAATCATGATCTTTAATGAAGGAAAACGGAACGATACATGAAATAACTGATAAATACAAAAACAACAAACGGAACGTGAAACTTATTACAGCCTATCTGGTGAACACTACACAGAGACAGGAACAATCACCCACGAAATACAAAGCGAAACCCAGGCTACCTAAATACGGTTCCCAATCAGAGACAACGAGAATCACCTGACTCTGATTGAGAAACGCCTCAGGCAGCCAAACCTATGTAACACCCCTACTCAGCCGTAATCCCAATAATACAAAACCCCCAATACGAACCACAACATATAAACCCATGTCACACCCTGGCCTGACCAAACATATAACGAAAACACAAAATACAATGACCAAGGCGTGACAGTTTGTCCCATTTGGTGAAATCTTGTTTTGCAAGTGGACCCCACACCTCGCTGCCGTAAGGTGCAGTTAGTTCAATGACATATTCAGTTAGTTTTAGCCTAATTTGAATAGGTATTTCCATTTGAATTTGGT
Organism: Oncorhynchus kisutch; assembly: GCF_002021735.2. NCBI lineage: Eukaryota > Metazoa > Chordata > Actinopteri > Salmoniformes > Salmonidae > Oncorhynchus > Oncorhynchus kisutch. Next base: position 42,860,774 of record NC_034201.2, read on the forward strand.
TTTTAATGGCGTAGAATGCCCTGCGTGCTTTCTCTCTCAGTTCATTCACTGCCTCATTAAAGTGTCCAGTTGAGCTTATATTTAAACCTCAGTAATTGTAGTGTGTGCAGTACTCTATATATTTAAACCTCAGTAATTGTAGTGTGTGCAGTACTCTATATATTTAAACCTCAGTAATTGTAGTGTGTGCAGTACTCTATATATTTAAACCTCAGTAATTGTAGTGTGTGCAGTACTCTATATATTTTGTACTGATTGAGAACTTTGGTCTAATTCCCTGAGATCTGGAACTTCTCTGGAAAATCACTATTTTTGTTTTTTGGGGGTTTACTGCCAGGGCCCAGGTCTGGCAGTACTGCTCTAGCAGGTCCAGGCTCTGCTGTAGGCCATGTGCTGTGGGTGACAGCAGGCATAGGTCATCTGCAAAGAGTAGGTATTTAACCTCTGAATTGTGGAGACTAACACCAGGGGCTGATGATTCTTCTAGAATAGTGGCCAATTCGTTGATGTAAATATTGTGCAGGGCTCAAATTGCAACCCTGGCGAAGGCCACGCCCTGGTTAAAGAATTCTGTTCTTTTCTTACCAATTTTAATGCTGCACGTTTTGCCAGTATACATGGATTTAATTATGTCATATGTTTTACCCGCTACACCACTTTCAATAACTTTGTAGAACAGTCCTGTTTGCCAAATAGAATCAAATGCTTTTTGGAAGTCGATAAAGCAAGCGTATATGTCACTCTCTGTCACCCTCTGTCACCCTCTGTCACCCTCAGTCTCTTTCTGTCACTCTCTGTCACCCTCTGTCACCCTCTGTCTCTTTCTGTCACTCTCTGTCACCCTCTGTCTCTTTCTGTCACTCTCTGTCACCCTCTGTCACCCTCTGTCTCTTTCTGTCACTCTCTGTCACTCTTAGTCACTCTCTGTCTCTTTCTGTCACTCTCTGTCTCTTTCTGTCACTCTCTGTCTCTTTCTGTCACTCTCTGTCTCTGTTAATCTCTCTCTGTCTATCTCTGTCTCTCTCTGTTACTGTCTCTCTATCTCTGTCTCTCTGTCTCTGTCTGTTACCATCTCTCTGTCTCTGTCTGTTACTGTCTCTCTATCTCTGTCTCTCTGTCTCTGTCTGTTACTGTCTCTCTTTCTCTGTCTCTCTGTCTCTGTCTGTTACTGTCTCTCTGTCTCTCTCTGTCTCTCTGTCTCTCTCTGTCTCTGTCTGTTAATGTCTATCTGTCTCTCTGTCTCTCTCTGTCTCTCTCTGTCTCTGTCTCTCTGTCTCTCTCTGTCTCTGTATGTTAATGTCTATCTGTCTCTCTGTTACTGTCTCTCTGTCTCTCTGTTACTGTCTCTCTGTCTCTCTGTTACTGTCTCTCTGTCTCTCTCTGTCTCTGTCTGTTAATGTCTATCTGTCTATCTCCGTCTCTCTGTCTCTCTCTGTTACTGTCTCTCTGTCTCTCTCTGTCTCTGTCTGTTACTGTCTCTCTGTCTCTCTCTGCCAGGCTGGCAGCACTGATGCTGCTGCTCTCCTCTCCAGTAATGACTACAGGCCCCTGGGTAGCACATTTTAACCAGTTTTTAATTGCTTTGGTGCCTACTATCTCTTCTCTCTCTCTCTCTCT
>NC_034201.2:42867390-43092390 GCF_002021735.2 Oncorhynchus kisutch
ACAACGACTAACACCTGCCTCTGATTGAGAACCATATCAGGCCAAACACAGAAACAGACAAACTAGACATCCAACATAGAATGCCCACTCAGATCACACCTTGACCAAACAAAACATAGAAACAGACAAACTAGACATCCAACATAGAATGCCCACTCAGATCACACCTTGACCAAACAAAACATAGAGACATACAAAAGCAAACTATGGTCAGGGTGTGACACCAGGGTATCCTGGAATGACATTGACCTCATCCCTTCGGTAGAGGATGCCTGGTTATTCTTTAAAAGTGCCTTCTTCACCATCTTAAATAAGCGTTGCCCCATTCAAAAAATGTAGAACTAGGAACAGATATAGCCCTTGGTTCACTCCATACCTGACTGCCCTTAACCAACACAAAAACATCCTGTGGCGTTCTGCATTAGCATCGACTAGCCCCCGTGATATGCAACTTTTCAGGGAAGTTAGGGACAAATATACACAGGCAGTTAGGAAAGCAAAGACTAGCTTTTTCAAACAGAAATTTGAATCCTGTAGCACAAACTCAAAAGAGTTCTGGGACGCTGCCTACTGCACTGAGGCTAGGAAACACTGTTACCACCGATAGATCCACGATAATTGAGAATTTCAATAAGCATTTTTCTATGGCTGGCCATGCTTTCCACCTGGCTACTCCTACCCCGGTCAACAGCCCTGCGTTCCCCACAGCAACTCGCCCAAACCTTCCCCACTTCTCCTTCAGCCAAATCCAGATAGCTGATGTTCTGAAAGAGCTGCAAAATCTGGACCCCTACAAATCAGCCGGGCTAGACTATCTGGACCCTCTCTTTCTAAAATTATCTGCCAAAATAGTTGCAAACCCTATTACTAGCCTGTTCAACCTCTCTTTCGTATCGTATGAGATTCCCATAGATTGGAAAGCTGCCGCGGTCATCCCCCTCTTCAAAGGGGGAGACACTCTAGACCCAAACTGCTCCAGACCTATATCTATTGTACCCTGCCTTTCTAAGGTCTTTGAAAGCCAAGTTAACAAACAGGTTACCGACCATTTCGAATCTCACTGTACCTTCTCCGCTATGCAATCTGGTTTCAGAGCTGGTCATGGGTGCACCTCAGGCACGCTCAAGGTCCTAAACGATATCATAACTGCCATTGATAAGAGACATTACTGTGCAGCCGTGTTCATCGACCTGGCTAAGGTTTTCGACTCTGTCAATTACCGCATTGTCATTGGCAGACTCAGCAGCCTTGGTTTCTCGAATGATTGCCTCGCTTGGTTCACCAACTACTTCTCCGATAGAGTTCTGTGTGTCAAATCGGAGGACCTCTGGCAGTCTCTATGGGGGTGCCACAGGGTTCAATTCTTGGGCCCACTCTCTTCCCTGTATATATCAATGATGTCTCTCTCGCTGCTGGTGATTATTTGATCCACCTCTACACAGACGACACCATTCTGTATACATCTGGCCCTTCTTTGGACACTGTGTTAACTAACCTCCAGATGATTTTCAATGCCATACAACTCTCCTAAATGCAAGTAAAACTAAATGCATGCTCTTCAACCGTTCGCTGACCGCACCTGTCCGGCCGTCCAACATCACTACTACTACATCACTCGACAGTTCTGACTTATGTGGACAACGACAAATACCTAGGTGTCTGATTAGACTGTAAACTCTCCTTCCAGACTCACATTAAACATCTCCAATTCAAAATTAAATCTAGAATCGGCTTCCTATTTTGCAACAAAGCCTCCTTCACTCATGCTGCCAAACATACCCTCGTAAAACTGACCATCCTACCGATCCTCGACTTCGGCAATGTCGTTTACAAAATAGCCTCCAACACTCTAATCAACAAATTGGATGCAGTCTATCACAGTGCCATCCATTTTGTCACCAAAGCCCCATATACTACCCACCACTGCGACATGTATGCTCTCGTTGGCTGGCCCTCGCTTCATACTCATCGCCAAACCCATTGGCTCCAGGTCATCTACAAGTCTCTGCTAGGTAAAGCCCCGCCTTATCTCAGCTCACTGGTCACCATAGCAGCACCCACCCGTAGCACGTGCTCCAGCAGGTATATCTCACTGGTCACCCCCAAAGCCAATTCTTCCTCTGGCCACCTCTCCTTCCAGTTCTCTGCTGCCAATGACTGGAACGAACTGCAAAAATCTCTGAAGCTGGAGACTCTTACCTCCCTCACTAGCTTTAAGCACCAGCTGTCAGAGCAGCTCACAGATCACTGCACCTGTACATCCCCATACTGTATTTATTTATTTATTTGTTTATTTGTCTTGCTCCTTTGCACCCCAGTATCTCAACTTGCACATTCATCCTCTTCACATCCTACAATTCCAGTTTTTAATTCCAGTTTTTAATTGCTATATTGTAATAACTTTGCCACCATGGCCTATTTATTGCCTTACCTCCCTTATCCTACCTCATTTGCACTCACTGTATATAGATTTTCCTACTGTATTATTGATTGTATGTTTGTTTATTCCATGTGTAACTCTGTGTTGGTGTATGTGTCGAACTGCTTTGCTTTATCTTGGCCAGGTCGCAGTTGCAAATGAGAACTTGTTCTTAACTAGCCTACCTGGTTAAATAAAGGTGAAATATATATATATTTTAATTCAATGGAATCGCTCGGCTTTGTCAATTTATAATAAAGTCTGAATCTACAAGTTCCGATATCGGTCTTGTCTCATCGCTGCAACTCCCGTACGGACTCTGGAGAGGCGAAGGTCGAGAGCCTTGCGTCCTCCGAAACACAACCCAACCAAGCCACACTGCTTCTTGACACAACGCCCTCTTAAGCTGGAAGCCAGCCGTACCAATGTCTCGAAGGAAACACTGTACACCTGGCGACCGTGGCAGCGTGCACTGCTCCCGGCCCACCACAGGAGTCGCTAGTGCACGATTGGACAAGGACATCCCTGCCGGCCAATTGTGCGCCTCCCCATGGGTCTCCCGGTCACGGCCGGCTGCGACAGAGCCTGGACTCGAACCCAGAATCTCTAGTGGCACAGCTAGCACTGAGATGCAGTGCCTTAGACCACTGCACCACTCGGGAGACCTCAGGATAATTTTTTTTTATTCCAGGTAAAACCCTGTTTGGTTCCATGTAGAACCCTGTTGGGTTCCATGTAGAACCCTCTGTGGAAACGGTTTTATATGGAACCAAATAGGGTTCTCCCTGGAACCAAAAAGCGTTATCCTATGTGGACAGCCAAAGAACTCTTTTAAGTTCTAGATACAGTCACAGCCTAGTGGTTAGAGCATTGGACTAGTAACCGGAATGGTTGCAAGTTCAAACCCCCCAAGCTGACAAGGTACAAATCTGTTGTTCTGCCCCTGAACAGGCAGTTAACCCATTGTTCCTAGGCTGTCATTGAAAATAAGAATTTGTTCTTAACTGACTTGCCTAGTAAAATAAACACTGTGTTTTCTAAATGTACTGTACTACTGTTGTCTGTCCTTGTCCTCTTTATCTCCTCTGACTGCTAGAAGAATGTTTTGAAAAATAGACAAAAGATGAAATATGTTGGAAAAGTATTGCATTGAGAGGATCAGTGAAATGTAAACACTGACTACAGGAGAGGACCACAGAGTCTAAATTAACTGAAACTACAGTACATAGCCCAATATGACACTATATGGCTGTTCAGGTTGAAAGGACTGAGGAGCCAACATGGTGAAGTGTGTGTATGACCTGTGCAACACAAAATCTGTCCCTGCATACCAAACTGACACAGACAGACAGGTGGGATTAGTGACTGCTGGTACTCTCTGTTTGGGAATGTGAAGGCATCCTATGACTGGGGAAGTGCATTGTGGGAATCTGACATCATGCACCTGTTTGCCTACTGAGCAAAATCCTTGTTCAATAGTTAAGCCGTCATTCACTTTTCCCTCTATTAGGTCATCATAAGCGTGACCCTTACATATGTTGAATGCTAAAGAGGTCTAGCCTGTGTCTATCCTCTCCCATCAGATGGATAATGTTCTATTTGGTTCTATTTGCACCTCAGCTTCTGCAGTTAGAAGGCTGGCAGACATAATGATCAGCAATCTCATCATCTCACAGATCTCATTAGATGCAATGATCTTCGTCTCACTAGCTGGTCCTGTCTGAGTCTCAAATGGTTCCCTGTTACCTTTGTAGTGCACTACTTTTGATTAAGGCTCTGGTCAAAAGTAGTGCACCATATCAGGATTAAGGTGCAATTTGGGATGCACTTTTTTTGTGTCTGGTGACGGGTCAGTTTAGATGGTTGTTTTAATGCTGAGGATAGATCAACACACCTATTGGAACATAGCACACAGACTGTGTCCAGACTTCACTGCCTACTCCATTACCGTCCAGAGTCCACAGCTGACCCAGTGCAGGGTTAACATAACAGGCCTGGACTGCACAGTGTGCTAGATAGAGAGATGTCATTCTGATCTGGCTGTGAAGTGCAGACGTAACACAATTCCCTGATATTGACAAGTCTGAACTCCAAGGAGAGGTCATCTCTGGGGAAGCTTTTTCTGACCACCTGACCATTGACTCGCTGGGTTCCTGGAAAATAGATCCATTAGATCAACTCTTTATTCTAACTAGAAGTGCTGACTATCTAGTCTAAACTGTTGATTCACTAGGAAGTGAGAAATAGGATTGCCTCAGGTTGTAATGAAATCAGGAATCCAGGTGCTAAACGGTGCTTATATCATTCACAGCCTCATCTGACAATCAGGCATTTTGCTCACAAATAGAGGAAAGCTGATCAGGACGATAAAGGCAACTCTCAGCTCTCTGGCAGTCCCTTCACCATCTTCCCATCTCAAAGTGACACAGACACTTAGCTTTTCTTCTTCTCCTGGTGATAGCTGTAATTCAGATCCTGCGGAGTATACAGTACCTCTCTAGGGGCTTGTAAAGTGCTTGTTACACTAGACACTACAGGCCTGCGCATGGCTTTACAGGAGCCCAGGTGGTAGAGCCACAGTGCCTCTAGTTCAGATATGAGGGGAGTATCAACAGCACTTACCTTTCTCTGCTGGTGTTCCGCTGCTGAAGCTCATGTTCGAAGGCTCAGAACCTGAGTCTGTCTGGGTTTAGAACAGGTTTAGTCTGGGTTTAGAACAGGTTTAGAACCTGAGTTAGTCTGGGTTTAGAACAGGTTTAGAACCTGAGTCTGTCTGAATTTAAAACAGGTTTAGAACCTGAGTTAGTCTGGGTTTAGAACAGGTTTAGAACAGGTTTAGAACCGGAGTTAGTCTGAATTTAAAACAGGTTTAGTCTGGGTTTAGAACAGGTTTAGAACCTGAGTCTGTCTGAATTTAAAACAGGTTTAGAACCTGTGTTAGTCTGGGTTTAGAACAGGTTTAGAACCTGAGTTAGTCTGAGTTTAGAACAGGTTTAGAACCGGAGTTAATCTGGGTTTAGAACAGGTTTAGAACCAGAGTTAGTCTGGGTTTAGAACAGGTTTAGAACCAGAGTTAGTCTGGGTTTAGAACAGGTTTAGAACCTGAGTTAGTCTGTGTCCTGATTGGTCCCTGGATGGAAGACCAGATGCTGCTGGAAGGAGTGTTGGAAGGCCAGTAGGAAGGACTCTTTCCTCTGGTCAAAATAAAGATTCTAATGCCGCAGTGCCGTCTTTCAGATGGGATGTTAAACGGTTGTCCTGACTCTCCGTGGTCACTAAAAGATCCCATGGCACTTATTGTAAGTGTTAATCCTGGTGTCCTGGCTAAATTCCATCACGGCCCCCTAATCATCCCCAGCTTCCAACTGGCTCATTCCTCTCCCCTGTAACTACTCCCCAGGTCGTTGCTGTAAATGAGAATGTGTTCTCAGTCAACTTACCTGATAAAAGAAGGGTTAAATAAAATAAAATGAGTAAAAAATGTGAACAGGTTTAGAACCACTCTGGGAACTGAGCTTTTAGGATTATACAGCCCATTGTCTAAGGAAGGGTCAACTCACCTGTATGCAGGTATTGGCCAGACAACTTTATGTGATTCATTTATCCAGTCATCTATTGCTGTGTTGTAAATTGAAAGTAAAACTAGATTTACGCTGACTCCTTGAAAATATACCATTCAATATCTGTTTTTCATTACCCACCCACTAACTATTTTACTGGTATATTGAAAAAAAATTATTAAAAAAAAATCTGCAATGGAATTTCCTGTAGATGAGTGGTGCTCCACAAGGTCTTCCTGTACCAACACTCTCTACCCCTCTACCCCTCACTCTACCCCTCACTCTACCCCCCCCCCTCTCTCTCTCTCCCTCCCTCTCTCTCTGTCTCTCTCTATCTCTCTCTCCCTCTCTACCTCCCTCTCTCTCCCTCTCTACCCCCCCCCTCTCTCTCCCTCTCTCCCCTCTCTCCCCCTCTCTCCCTCTCTACCTCCCTCTCTCTCTCCCTCTCTACCCCTCTCTACCCCTCTACCTCTCTCTACTTCTTCTCCCTCTCTACCCCTCTACCTCTCTCTACTTCTTCTCCCTCTCTACCCCTCTACCTCTCTCTACTTCTTCACCCTCCCTCCCTCCCTCCCTCCCTCCCTCCCTCCCTCCCTCCCTCCCTCCCTCAGTGCTGACTGGTTTGGTTTCCCACATACTTCTACAACATCCTGAGTCGAACACAGATCAAAGGGAAAATCTGACGTCAGGCAGTGGAGGAGCGGAGGGGAACTGTGGCAGGCGGCATGGCGCTCACACACCCAATGGCTTTTGTTACGCTTAAATGGGGAAAGGTCAGGCATTTCAGCCACGGCTGGGCGGCGACAGGAGAGGAATCATGTGGAGGAGAGAGAGTGCCTATAGACCTTGCAACACTTTTATGTGTTTGATTCCCACAGGGGACCAGTGCTAAAATAAATGTGAACATGAATGCACTCACTACTGTAAGGGGCTGTAGATATTACTGTAAAGGGGCTGTAGATACTACTGTAAGGGGCTGTAGATACTACTGTAAGGGGCTGTAGATACTACTGTAAGGGGCTGTAGATACTACTGTAAAGGGCTGTAGATACTACTGTAAGGGGCTGTAGATATTACTGTAAAGGGGCTGTAGATACTACTATAAGGGGCTGTAGATACTACTGTAAAGGGCTGTAGATACTACTGTAAAGGGCTGTAGATACTACTATAAGGGGCTGTAGATACTACTATAAGGGGCTCTAGATACTACTGTAGGGGGCTGTAGATATTACTGTAAAGGGGCTGTAGATACTACTGTAAGGGGCTGTAGATATTACTGTAAAGGGGCTGTAGATACTACTATAAGGGGTTGTAGATACTACTGTAAAGGGCTGTAGATACTACTGTAAAGGGCTGTAGATACTACTATAAGGGGCTGTAGATACTACTATAAGGGGCTCTAGATACTACTGTAAAGGGGCTGTAGATTCTACTATAAGGGGCTGTAGATACTACTGTAAAGGGCTGTAGATACTACTATAAGGGGCTGTAGATACTACTGTAAGGGGCTGTAGATACTACTGTAAGGGGCTGTAGATATTACTGTAAAGGGGCTGTAGATACTACTATAAGGGGCTGTAGATATTACTGTAAAGGGGCTGTAGATACTACTATAAGGGGATGTAGATATTACTGTAAAGGGGCTGTAGATATTACTGTAAAGGGGCTGTAGATACTACTGTAAGGGGCTGTAGATATTACTGTAAAGGGGCTGTAGATACTACTATAAGGGGCTGTAGATACTACTGTAAGGGGCTGTAGATATTACTGTAAAGGGGCTGTAGATACTACTATAAGGGGCTGTAGATACTACTGTAAAGGGCTGTAGATACTACTGTAAAGGGCTGTAGATACTACTATAAGGGGCTGTAGATACTACTATAAGGGGCTCTAGATACTACTGTAAGGGGCTGTAGATACTACTGTAAGGGGCTGTAGATATTACTGTAAAGGGGCTGTAGATACTACTATAAGGGGCTGTAGATACTACTGTAAAGGGCTGTAGATACTACTGTAAAGGGCTGTAGATACTACTATAAGGGGCTGTAGATACTACTATAAGGGGCTCTAGATACTACTGTAAAGGGGCTGTAGATACTACTGTAAGGGGCTGTAGATACTACTATAAGGGGCTGTAGATACTACTATAAGGGGCTGTAGATACTCCTGTAAGGGGCTGTAGATACTACTGTAAGGGGCTGTATATACTACTGTAAGGGGCTCTAGATACTACTGTAAGGGGCTGTAGATACTACTGTAAAGGGCTGTAGATACTACTGTAAAGGGCTGTAGATACTACTATAAGGGGCTGTAGATACTACTGTAAAGGGCTGTAGATACTACTGTAAAGGGGCTGTAGATACTACTGTAAAGGGCTGTAGATATTACTGTAAGGGGCTGTAGATACTACTGTAAGGGGCTCTAGATACTACTGTAAGGGGCTGTAGATACTACTGTAAAGGGCTGTAGATACTACTGTAAAGGGCTGTAGATACTACTATAAGGGGCTGTAGATACTACTGTAAAGGGCTGTAGATACTACTGTAAAGGGGCTGGTGATACTACTGTAAAGGGCTGTAGATATTACTGTAAGGGGCTGTAGATACTACTGTAAGGGGCTCTAGATACTACTGTAAGGGGCTGTAGATACTACTGTAAAGGGCTGTAGATACTACTGTAAAGGGCTGTAGATACTACTATAAGGGGCTGTAGATACTACTGTAAAGGGCTGTAGATACTACTGTAAGGGGCTGTAGATACTACTATAAGGGGCTGTAGATACTACTGTAAAGGGCTGTAGATACTACTATAAGGGGCTCTAGATACTACTGTAAGGGGCTGTAGATACTACTATAAGGGGCTGTAGATACTACTATAAGGGGCTGTAGATACTACTGTAAGGGGCTGTAGATACTACTGTAAAGGGCTGTAGATACTACTGTAAGGGGCTGTAGATACTCCTGTAAGGGGCTGTAGATACTACTGTAAAGGGCTGTAGATACTACTGTAAAGGGCTGTAGATACTACTATAAGGGGCTGTAGATACTACTGTAAGGGGCTGTAGATACTACTATAAGGGGCTGTAGATACTACTATAAGGGGCTGTAGATACTCCTGTAAGGGGCTGTAGATACTACTGTAAAGGGCTGTAGATACTACTATAAGGGGCTCTAGATATTACTGTAAAGGGCTGGAGATAAGAGCATCTGCTGAAGGGTGTACATGTAAAATGCACACAACCCAGAACACCACCACTAGTCTGTAGCTGCTCTCCTAGGCTGAGTAGATGACTGATTACTCCCCTAGGCTGAGTAGATGACTGACTAGTCTCCTAGGCTGAGTAGATGACTGACTAGTCTTCTAGGCTGAGTAGATGACTGATTACTCTCCTAGGCTGAGTAGATGACTGACTAGTCTCCTTGGCTGAGTAGATGACTGACTAGTCTCCTAGGCTGAGTAGATGACCGACTAGTCTCCTAGGCTGAGTAGATGACTGTTTACTCTCCTAGGCTGAGTAGGTGACTGTTTACTCTCCTAGGCTGACTAGGTGACTGTTTACTCTCCTAGGCTGACGAGATGACTGACTAGTCTCCTAGGCTGAGTAGATGACTGTTTACTCTCCTTGGCTGAGTAGATGACAAACTAGTCTCCTAGGCTGAGTAGATGACTGTTTACTCTCCTAGGCTGACTAGTCGACTGATTACTCCCCTAGGCTGAGTAGATGACTGACTAGTCTCCTAGGCTGACTAGATGACTGACTAGTCTCCTAGGCTGACTAGATGACTGTTTACTCTCCTAGGCTGACTAGATGACTGTTTACTCTCCTAGGCTGAGTAGATGACTGACTAGTCTCCTAGGCTGACTAGACGACTGACTAGTCTCCTAGGCTGACTAGATGACTGTTTACTCTCCTAGGCTGAGTAGATGACTGACTAGTCCCCTAGGCTGACTAGATGACTGACTAGTCTCCTAGGCTGACTAGATGACTGTTTACTCTCCTAGGCTGAGTAGATGACTGACTAGTCTCCTAGGCTGACTAGATGACTGTTTACTCTCCTAGGCTGAGTAGATGACTGACTAGTCTCCTAGGCTGACTAGATGACTGTTTACTCTCCTAGGCTGAGTAGATGACTGACTAGTCTCCTAGGCTGACTAGATGACTGTTTACTCTCCTAGGCTGAGTAGATGACTGACTAGTCTCCTAGGCTGACTAGATGACTGACTAGTCTCCTAGGCTGACTAGATGACTGTTTACTCTCCTAGGCTGAGTAGATGACTGACTAGTCCCCTAGGCTGACTAGATGACTGTTTACTCTCCTAGGCTGACAAAATGACTGACTAGTCTCCTAGGCTGAGTAGATGACTGTTTACTCTCCTTGGCTGAGTAGATGACAAACTAGTCTCCTAGGCTGAGTAGATGACTGTTTACTCTCCTAGGCTGACTAGTCGACTGATTACTCCCCTAGGCTGAGTAGATGACTGACTAGTCTCCTAGGCTGACTAGATGACTGACTAGTCTCCTAGGCTGACTAGATGACTGTTTACTCTCCTAGGCTGAGTAGATAACTGACCAGTCTCCTAGGCTGAGTAGATGACTGACCAGTCTCCTAGGCTGAGTAGATGACTGACTAGTCCCCTAGGCTGAGTAGATGACTGATGATTTTCATTGTCAACACAAATATAAATGTAGACCCCTGGATCTCTCTCTTTCCTCTCTGCCACCCCCCCCCCCCCCCCCTCCTCCTCTCTCCTCTATCAATTCAATTCAAAGGGCTTTGTTAGCATGGGAAACATATGTATTCATTGCCAAAGCAAGTGAGGTAGACAAAAAGTTAACAGTAAACATTACACTCACACAAGTTCCAAAAGAATAAAGACATTTCAAATGTCATATGTCTATATGCAGTGTTGTAACGATATGCAAATATTTAAAGTACAAAAGTAAAAATAAATAAACATAAATGTGGGGTTTTATTTAAAATAAATATGGTGTTTGTTCTTTACTGGTTGCCCTTTTCTTGTGGCAACAGGTCCCACATCTTGCTGCTGTGATGGCACACTGTGGTATTTCACCCATTAGATAGTTTATCAAATTTGATATTTTTCTAATTCTTTGTGGATTTGTGTAATCTGAGTGAAGTGTGTGTCTCTAATACATTTGGCAGGAGATTAGGAAGTGCAGCTCAGTTTCCACCTCATTTTGTGGGCAGTGAGCACATAGCCTGTTTTCTCTTGAGAGCCAGGTCTGCCTTCGATGGCTTTTCTCAATAGCAAGGCTATGCTCACTAAGTCTGTACATAGTCAAAGCTTTCCTTAAGTTTGGGTCAGTCACAGTGGTCAGGTATTCTGCCACTGTGTACTCTCTGTTTAGGGTCAGTCACAGTGGTCAGGTATTCTGCCAGTGTGTACTCTCTGTTTAGGGTCAGTCACAGTGGTCAGGTATTCTGCCACTGTGTACTCTCTGTTTAGGGTCAGTCACAGTGGTCAGGTATTCTGCCACTGTGTACTCTCTGTTTAGGGTCAGTCACAGTGGTCAGGTATTCTGCCACTGTGTTCTCTCTGTTTAGGGTCAGTCACAGTAGTCAGGTATTCTGCCACTATGTACTCTCTGTTTAGGGTCAGTCACAGTGTTCAGGTATTCTGCCACTGTGTTCTCTCTGTTTAGGGTCAGTCACAGTGGTCAGGTATTCTGCCAGTGTGTACTCTCTGTTTAGGGTCAGTCACAGTGGTCAGGTATTCTGCCACTGTGTTCTCTCTGTTTAGGGTCAGTCACAGTGGTCAGGTATTCTGCCACTGTGTACTCTCTGTTTAGGGTCAGTCACAGTGGTCAGGTATTCTGCCACTGTGTACTCTCTGTTTAGGGTCAGTCACAGTGGTCAGGTATTCTGCCACTGTGTTCTCTCTGTTTAGGGTCAGTCACAGTGGTCAGGTATTCTGCCACTGTGTACTCTCTGTTTAGGGTCAGTCACAGTAGTCAGGTATTCTGCCACTGTGTTCTCTCTGTTTAGGGTCAGTCACAGTGGTCAGGTATTCTGCCACTGTGTTCTCTCTGTTTAGGGCCAAATAACATTCTAGTTTGCTCTGTTTTTTTGTTGTTAATTCTTTCCAATGTGTCAAGTAATAATCTTTTTGTTTTCTCATGATTTGGTTGGGTCTAATTGAGTTGCTGTCCTGGGGCTCTGTTGGCTATGTTGGCTCTCTCCCCCCCTCTCCCTCTTTCTCCACCTTTCCCTCTCTGTCCCTCTCCACCTCTCTCTCTCTCTCCCTCTCTACACCTATCCCTCTTTCTCTCCCTCTTTCTCTCCCTCTTTCTCTCCCTCTCTCCCTCTTTCTCTCTCTCTCTTTTTCCCCATCTCTCTTTTTCCCCACCTCTCCCTCCCTCTCCCTCGATCCACCTTTCCCTCTCTGTCCCTCTCTCCCTCTTTCCACCTCTCTCTCTCTCTCACCCGCTCTGCACCTATCCCTCTTTCCCTCCCTCTCTCCCTCGCTCCACCTTTCCATCTCTGTCCCTCTCTCCACCTCTCTCTCTCTCCCTCTCTACACCTATCCCTCTTTCTCTCCCTCTCTCCCTCGCTCCACCTTTCCCTCTCTGTCCCTCTCCACCTCTCTCTCCCTCTCTACACCTATCTCTCTTTCTCTCCCTCTCTCCCTCGCTCCACCTTTCCCTCTCTGTCCCTCTCCACCTCTCTCTCCCTCTCTACACCTATCTCTCTTTCTCTCCCTCTCTACCTCGCTCCACCTTTCCCGCTCTGTCCCTCTCCACTTCTCTCTCCCTCTCTACACCTATCTCTCTTTCTCTCCCTCTCTCCCTCGCTCCACCTTTCCCTCTCTGTCCCTCTCCACCTCTCTCTCCCTCTCTATACCTATCCCTCTTTCTCTCCCTCTCTCCCTCGCTCCACATTTCCCTCTCTGTCCCTCTCTCCACCTCTCTCTCTCTCTCCCTCTCTCCACCTCTCTCCCTCTCTCCACCTCTCCACCTTTCCCTCTTTCCCCTGTGGTATTGTGTTAATCATTCTGTCTGAGTGTTTTCACAGAGTCACTAATGAAACTCTATTTATCCGTTTGTATCTGGCCTGTACTTGCAGGCCTCGAGCACAGTAACAGCTCTTATCTGGAGCTACAGTAGTCAGGAAGCAGCTCCTATACCATAGAAATAACTGCTCCTGGATCAGTATTAGATTCCCCCTCAGCTACAGTAGTCAGGAAGCAGCTCCTATACCATAGAAATAACTGCTCCTGGATCAGTATTAGATTCCCCCTCAGCTACAGTAGTCATTGAAGCAGCTCCTATACCATAGAAATAACTGCTCTTGGATCAGTATTAGATTCCCCCTCAGCTACAGTAGTCATTGAAGCAGCTCCTATACCATAGAAATAACTGCTCTTGGATCAGTATTAGATTCCCCCTCAGCTCTCTCTCTCTGTTTCTCTGTATCTCTCTCTCTCTCTCTCTCTGTATCTCTCTCTCTCTTTCTGTATCTCTGTATCTCTCTCTCTGTTTCTCTGTATCTCTCTCTCTGTTTCTCTGTATTGGCAGTGTAGCCTAGTGGTTAGAGCGGTGGACTAGTAATCGGAAGGTTGCAAGTTCAAACTCCCCAGCTGACAAGGTACAAATCTGTCATTCTGGCCCTGAACAGGCAGTTAACCCACTGTTCCTAGGCCGTCATTGAAAATAAGAATTTGTTCTTAACTGACTTGCCTAGTTAAATAAAGGTTCAATTTAAAAAAAGATCTCTCTCTGTATCTCTTTCTCTCAATTCAATTCAAGGTGCTTTATTGGCTTGGGAAACATATGCTAACATTGCCAAAGCAAGTGAAGTAGATAATAAACAAAAGTGAAATTAAAAGAAATGTTGTTGTTTTTTCAAAAAGAAAATGCACATTTTAAGCAAACACTGTTTGTGTTCATGGATTTTATAATGTTGTATGTTTTTCCCCCAACACCACTTTCCATCAGTTTGTACAGCAGACCCTCATGCCAAATTGAGTCAAAAGATTTTATGAAATCAACAAAGCATGAGAAGACTGCCTTTGTTTTGGTTTGTTTGTTTGTCAATTAGGGTGTGCAGGGTGAATACATGGTCTGTTGTACGGTAATTTGGTAAAAAGCCAATTTGACATTTGTTCAGTACATTGTTTTCACTGAGGAAATGTCTGCTGTTTATGATAATGCAGAGGAGTTTCCCAAGGTTGCTGTTGACACATATCCCACGGTAGTTATTGGGGTCAAATTTGTCTACTTGGGGTGATCAGTCCTTGGTTCCAAATATTGTGGAAGATGCCAGAGCTAAGGATGATGTTAAAGAGTTTAAATATTGCCAATTGGAATTTGTGGTCTGTATATTTCATAATTTCATTGAGGATACTATCAACACCACAGCCTTTTTGGGTTGGAGGGTTTGTGTCTTTCTTGAAAAATCTCTCTCTCTTCTCAGAGGTTGCAGAGGGGTGGCAACCATTCCTTATCTGGTCCTGGTGAGGCTTGTCTGCCAATAGCGCTGCATTTCTTCAGGGTGGATCGCATTAGAATAATACTCAGCATGCTTTGCAATTGTTATTTTTGACATATACATTAATATTTAGTTAATTTAGCAGACACTTTTATCACACCATAATGCTATCAGACTTCTGATTTAAAAAATGTGAACCGCTATATAAAAAGGCATTGAAAATACAAATGACAATATTTTGAAAATGCAAAATACATTTGGAGTGTAATTCAAATCACAAAATGCTCAGAATGCTCAATAATAAGTTTAATAGAAAACTGCCCATCTCTGGGTCCACTGAGAAGGCCATCAAGACTAATTGCGTGCCATGCCATTACCAAGGGATGGGAGGAGAAGAGTGGAGTGGAGGGGGGCTGTCAGGCCTGTCCTGCGGTGTGAAAATTTGAATTGTGTCTGTTGGCTGTTGATAAATACAATCTCTCTCCCATCTTCCTCCTCCTCCCCCATCTGGTCCTCTCCTGGCTGACCTGGCATCCGTTTGGCGTGGAGACGGTAGCAGCAGGCAGTGTGGTCTTTATTTTGATTTATTTATGGACTAACTTAATTATTCATTGGGCCAGATAGAGAGAATAAACTGTAGGGTGTGCAGACGTCACCGCTAGCCTTTCAAAGGCTTTTTCTCTGGTCATGAATGGCCAGTGATTTGTTTCGCTGGCTGGGGCTCAGGCTCTTTGATCAGTGAGGTTTTATCAGTGAGACAAATAGGAGTCAGTGTGTTCGTATAATTAGAGGAATAGTGTAACTAACTGTAGTACTGTTGATAGTCTCCAGATGTCGGCTACTATATGCTTGTATTTTCTATGGTCCAGATCAGGGTATCCCAAACTGGGTCCTGGAACTTCCGGCGCCGACAGAGATGGCCGCCTCGCTTCGCATTCCTAGGAAACTATGCAGTTTTTAGTTTTTTTTACATGTTATTTCTTACACTAGTACCCCAGGTCATCTTAGGTTTCATTACATACAGTCGAGAAGAACGACTGAACATAAGAGCAGCGTCAACTCACCATCAGTACGACCAAGAATATGACTTTCGCGAAGCGGATCCTGCGTTCTGCCTTACACCCAGGACAACGGAATGGATCCCAGCCTGCGACCCCAAAAAACAACTTTGTGAAAGAGGGAAATGTAGCGGTCTTCTGGTCAGACTCCGGAGACGGGCACATCGTGCACCACTCCCCAGTATACTTCTCGCCAATGTCCAGTCTCTTGACAACAAGGTTGATGAAATCCGAGCAAGGGTAGCATTCCAGAGGGACATCAGGGACTGTAACGTTCTCTGCTTCACGGAAACATGGCTCACTGGAGAGACGCTATCGGAGTCGGTGCAGCCAGCTGATTTCTCCACGCATCGCGCCGACAGAAACAAACATCTTTCTGGTATGAAGAGGGGCGGGGGCGTATGCCTTATGGCTAACGAGACGTGGTGTGGTCACAAAAGCATACAGGAACTCAAGTCCTTCTGTTCACCTGATTTAGAATTCCTTACAATCAAATGTCGACCGCATTATCTACCAAGGGAATTCTCTTCAATTATAATCACAGCCGTATATATTCCCCCCCAAGCAGACACATCGATGGCTCTGAATGAACTTTATTTGACTCTTTGCAAACTGGAATCCATACATCCTGAGGCTGCATTCATAGTAGCTGGGGATTTTAACAAGGCTAATCTGAAAACAAGACTCTCTAAATTGTATCAGCATATCGATTGCGCAACCAGGGCTGGCAAAACCTTGCATCACTGCTATTCTAACTTCCGCGACGCATATAAGGCCCTGCCCCGCCCTCCTTTCGGAAAAGCTGACCACGACTCCATTTTGTTGATCCCTGCCTACAGACAGAAACTAAAACAAGAAGCTCCCACGCTGAGGTCTGTTCAACGCTGGTCCGACCAATCTGATTCCACACTCCAAGACTGCTTCCATCACGTGGACTGGGATATGTTTCGTATTGCGTCAGACAACAACATTGACGAATACGCTGATTCGGTGTGCGAGTTCATTAGAACGTGCGTTGAAGATGTCGTTCCCATAGCAACGATTAAAACATTCCCAAACCAGAAACCGTGCATTGATGGCAGCATTCGTGTGAAACTGAAAGCGCGAACCACTGCTTTTAATCAGGGCAAGGTGACCGGAAACATGACCAAATACAAACAGTGTAGCTATTCCCTCCGCAAGGCAATCAAACAAGCTAAGCGTCAGTATAGAGACAAAGTAGAATCTCAATTCAACGGCTCAGACACGAGGTATGTGGCAGGGTCTACAGTCAATCACGGATTACAAAAATAAAACCAGCCCCGTCACGGACCAGGATGTCTTGCTCCCAGGCAGACTAAATCATTTTTTTGCCCGCTTTGAGGACAATACAGTGCCACTGACACGGCCTGCAACCAAAACATGTGGCCTCTCCTTCACTGCAGCCGGGGTGAGTAAAACATTTAAACGTGTTAACCCTCGCAAGGCTGCAGGCCCAGACGGCATCCCCAGCCGCGCCCTCAGAGCATGCGCAGACCAGCTGGCTGGTGTGTTACGGACATATTCAATCAATCCCTATCCCAGTCTGCTGTTCCCACATGCTTCAAGAGGGCCACCATTGTCCCTGTTCCCAAGAAAGCTAAGGTAACTGAGCTAAACGACTACCGCCCTGTAGCACTCACTTCCGTCATCATGAAGTGCTTTGAGAGACTAGTCAAGGACCATATCACCTCCACCCTACCTGACACCCTAGACCCACTCCAATTTGCTTACCGCCCAAATAGGTCCACAGACGATGCAATCTCAACCACACTGCACACTGCCCTAACCCATCTGGACAAGAGGAATACCTATGTGAGAATGCTGTTCATCGACTACAGCTCGGCATTTAACACCATAGTACCCTCCAAGCTCGTCATCAAGCTCGAGACCCTGGGTCTCGACCCCGCCCTGTGCAACTGGGTACTGGACTTCCTGACGGGCCACCCCCAGGTGGTGAGGGTAGGCAATCTCCACCCGCTGATCCTCAACACTGGGGCCCCACAAGGGTGCGTTCTGAGCCCTCTCCTGTACTCCCTGTTCACCCACGACTGCGTGGCCACGCACGCCTCCAACTCAATCATCAAGTTTGCGGACGACACAACAGTGGTAGGCTTGATTACCAACAACGACGAGACGGCCTACAGGGGTAGGTGATGGTAACAGAATCTCAGTTGTGCAAAATCATCTATTGTTTTAGCTCACATATCCCTTTCTTTAGGTTTAATTGATTCATTTTCATTTTTGATTTATTTTCATGTAATTGATTCATTTTCATTGAATTTATTTCGTTTGTTTCCATGGCGGTGTTCTTTAGTGCTTCATTCAAATGTCCCCAATGTGGGTGGGAGAGGTGGTACCCATAGAGGTGGTACCCATAGAGGTGGTACCCATGAATCATACAAATAATGTGTTGAAGTTAAAATGAGGCCAGGGCCAGTGTGGTTAAATTGCTCTTCCCTGATCTCACCCACACACACTGTGGCTGTGTTGGAGAGTGAGAGTGTTGTTGCCAGCCGGTTTTATTGGAGCGAGCAGCGAACAGAATCGTGTTTCACTCCTCCTGAGGGGCAGGTTTGGGGTTGGGGGTGCTGTACCTGCGATTGTTCCTGTTCTTCCTCAGAGTCTCAGTCAAGCCCTCTACACGACCGCTGCCTACAGACACTGAGCATCACTCATTATGGTGTCTGACTACACTACCAGTCTGACTATTCATACTCTGACTCTACTCATACTCTGACTCTACACATACTCTAAACCTACTCATACTCTGACTCTACTCATACTCTGACTCTACTCATACTCTGACTCTACTCATATTCTAAATCTATGCATACTCTAAATCTACTCATACTCATACTCTACTCATACTCTGACTCTACTCATACTCTACTCACACTCTGACTCTGCTCATACTCTGACTACTCATACTCTGACTCTACTCATACTCATATTCTGACTCTACTCATACTCTGACTCTACTCATGCTCTGACTCTTCATACTCTAAATCTACTAATACTCGGACTCTATTCATACTCTCATTCTGCTCATACTCTGACTATACTCATACTCTGACTCTACTCATGCTATACTCACATTCTGACTCTATTCATACTCTGACTCTACTCATACTCTGACTCTATTCATACTTTGACTCTACTCGTACTCTACTCATACTCTGACTCTACTCATACTCTACTCATACTCTGACTCTACTCATACTCTACTCTGACTCTGCTCATACTCTGACAGTAATCATACTCTGACTATTCATACTCTGATTCTACTCATAATCTGACTCTACTCGTACTCTACTCTGACTCTACTCATACTCTGACTCTATTCATACTCTACTCATACTCTGACTCTACTCATACTCTGACTCTACTCATACTCTACTCATACTCTGACTCTACTCATACTCTACTCTGACTCTGCTCATACTCTGACAGTAATCATACTCTGACTATTCATACTCTGATTCTACTCATAATCTGACTCTACTCGTACTCTACTCTGACTCTACTCATACTCTGACTCTATTCATACTCTACTCATACTCTGACTCTACTCATACTCTGACTCTACTCATACTCTACTCATACTCTGACTCTACTTATACTCTGACTCTATTCATACTCTGACTCTACTCATACTTATACTCTACTCATACTCATCTCATACTCTGACTCTATTCATACTCTGAAACTACTTGTACTCTGACTCTATTCGTACTCTGACTCTATTCATACTCTACTCATACTCTGACTCTACTCATACTCTGACTCTATTCATACTCTGAAACTACTCGTACTCTGACACTACTCATACTCTGACTCTACTCATACTCTACTCATACTCTGACTCTACTCATACTCTGACTCTACTCATACTCTACTCATACTCTGACTCTACTCATACTCTGACTCTATTCATACTCTGACTATATTAATACTCTGAAACTACTCGTACTCTGACTCTAGTCATACTCTGACGCTACTCATACTCTGACTCTACTCATACTCTGACTCTAGTCATACTCTGACGCTACTCATACTCTGACTCTACTCATACTCTACTCATACTCTGACTCTATTAATACTCTGAAACTACTCATACTCTGACTCTATTCATACTCTGCCGCTACTCATACTCTGACTCTACTCATACTCTGACTCTACTCACACTCTGACTCTAGTCATACTCTGACTCTACTGACACTCTGACTCTACTGATACTCCGACTCGACTCATATTCTTATATAATGTGCCATAGTGACAGACACACACGCTACCCATGTTTAACAAAGAGATGTCATGTCATGGTTGAAATGTGACAGGGCCCTCACAATTCACTCAAGCCCTAATCAAACACTTCATGACACTGTCTGACCCATAAAACCTCTGTCTGAGGAACCCTGCTTGTTCAAGCATGTTGTGTGTTCATGCTATTTCCAACAGAGGCTATTAGCCCATATTGCTCTGTACTGTTGAGACCATCTTTTTGATTACATTAACTCTAGACCAGCGACGTTAATATCTCACGTCTGTTCTACTCTTTTCTTCACTAACTCTAGACCAGCGACGTTAATATCTCACGTCTGTTCTACTCTTTTCTTCACTAACTCTAGACCAGCGATGTTAATATCTCACGTCTGTTCTACTCTTTTCTTCACTAACTCTAGACCAGCGACGTTAATATCTCACATCTGTTCTACTCTTTTCTTCACTAACTCTAGACCAGCGACGTTAATATCTCACGTCTGTTCTACTCTTTTCTTCACTAACTCTAGACCAGCGATGTTAATATCTCACGTCTGTTCTACTCTTTTCTTCACTAACTCTAGACCAGCGATGTTAATATCTCACGTCTGTTCTACTCTTTTCTTCATTAATATCTTACATGTGTGTCTCTGTGTGTCTCTGTGTGTCTCCAGTGTGTGGCTGTGACCTGGCCCGTTCAGGCTTCTTCCAGAAGGGAAGAGAGTACATCTGTACAGAGGACTACCAGCGCCTCTATGGCACCAAGTGTGACAGCTGTGGAGACTTCATCACAGGGGAGGTGGTCTCTGCGCTGGGGCGTACCTACCACCCCAAGTGTTTTGTCTGCAGCATGTGCAGGTAGGTACTGCGAGGCCACACATACACACACACACACACACACACACACACACACACACACTACACACACACACACACTACACACTACACACACACACTACACACACACACACACACACACACACACACACACACACACACACACACACACACACACACACACACACACACACACACACACACACACACACACTACACACACACACACACACACACTACACACTACACACTACACACACACACTACACACACACACACACACACACACACACACACACACACACACACACTACACACACACACTACACACTACACACTACACACACACACTACACACACACACACACACACACACACACACACACACACACACACACACACACACACACACACACACACACACACACACACACACACACACACACACACACACATATCCACTACATTGATCATCACTAGCCAGTTAATGCATATCTCTCAGTGTAAGTGCCATGTCAAAAGCACACGACTGAGAGGACAACGTTGGGATGTATATATGTTTGAATTAATTATTGACTTGGCCATGGAGGCAACAATTAGTGAACGATTTGTTTTATTGGGAGGCAGGCAGACATTTAATCAGTGTTGAATTAAATTGATCAAGACGAGAATGCAGTTATATTCAGAGAACAAAGAAATGATCATCAGATCATCAGATCAGATGTTTCATCGTATCTTCCAAGAGAAGGAACAGTTCAGTGAGGAGAGGAGTTGTCTTGAGAGAAGGAACAGTTCAATGAGGAGAGGAGTTGTCTTGAGAGAAGGAACAGTTCAGTGAGGAGAGGAGTTGTCTTGAGAGAAGGAACAGTTCAGTGAGGAGAGGAGTTGTCTTGAGAGAAGGAACAGTTCAGTGAGGAGAGGAGTTGTCTTGAGAGAAGGAACAGTTCAGTGAGGAGAGGAGTTGTCTTGAGAGAAGGAACAGTTCAGTGAGGAGAGGAGTTGTCTTGAGAGAAGGGACAGTTCAGTGAGGAGAGGAGTTGTCTTGAGAGAAGGAACAGTTCAGTGAGGAGAGGAGTTGTCTTGAGAGAAGGAACAGTTCAGTGAGGAGAGGAGTTGTCTTGAGAGAAGGAACAGTTCAGTGAGGAGAGGAGTTGTCTTGAGAGAAGGAACAGTTCAGTGAGGAGAGGAGTTGTCTTGAGAGAAGGAACAGTTCAGTGAGGAGAGGAGTTGTCTTGAGAGAAGGAACAGTTCAGTGAGGAGAGGAGTTGTCTTGAGAGAAGGAACAGTTCAGTGAGGAGAGGAGTTGTCTTGAGAGAAGGAACAGTTCAGTGAGGAGAGCAGTTGTCTTGAGAGAAGGAACAGTTCAGTGAGGAGAGGAGTTGTCTTGAGAGAAGGAACAGTTCAGTGAGGAGAGGAGTTGTCTTGAGAGAAGGAACAGTTCAGTGAGGAGAGGAGTTGTCTTGAGAGAAGGAACAGTTCAGTGAGGAGAGGATTTGTCTTGAGAGAAGGAACAGTTCAGTGAGGAGAGCAGTTGTCTTGAGAGAAGGAACAGTTCAGTGAGGAGAGGAGTTGTCTTGAGAGAAGGAACAGTTCAGTGAGGAGAGGAGTTGTCTTGAGAGAAGGAACAGTTCAGTGAGGAGAGGAGTTGTCTTGAGAGAAGGAACAGTTCAGTGAGGAGAGGAGTTGTCTTGAGAGAAGGAACAGTTCAGTGAGGAGAGGAGTTGTCTTGAGAGAAGGAACAGTTCAGTGAGGAGAGGAGTTGTCTTGAGAGAAGGAACAGTTCAGTGAGGAGAGGAGTTGTCTTGAGAGAAGGAACAGTTCAGTGAGGAGAGGAGTTGTCTTGAGAGAAGGAACAGTTCAGTGAGGAGAGGAGTTGTCTTGAGAGAAGGGACAGTTCAGTGAGGAGAGGAGTTGTCTTGAGAGAAGGAACAGTTCAGTGAGGAGAGGAGTTTTCTTGAGAGAAGGAACAGTTCAGTGAGGAGAGGAGTTGTCTTGAGAGAAGGAACAGTTCAGTGAGGAGAGGAGTTGTCTTGAGAGAAGGAACAGTTCAGTGAGGAGAGGAGTTGTCTTGAGAGAAGGAACAGTTCAGTGAGGAGAGGAGTTGTCTTGAGAGAAGGAACAGTTCAGTGAGGAGAGGAGTTGTCTTGAGAGAAGGAACAGTTCAGTGAGGAGAGGAGTTGTCTTGAGAGAAGGAACAGTTCAGTGAGGAGAGGAGTTGTCTTGAGAGAAGGAACAGTTCAGTGAGGAGAGGAGTTGTCTTGAGAGAAGGAACAGTTCAGTGAGGAGAGGAGTTGTCTTGAGAGAAGGAACAGTTCAGTGAGGAGAGGAGTTGTCTTGAGAGAAGGAACAGTTCAGTGAGGAGAGGATTTGTCTTGAGAGAAGGAACAGTTCAGTGAGGAGAGCAGTTGTCTTGAGAGAAGGAACAGTTCAGTGAGGAGAGGAGTTGTCTTGAGAGAAGGAACAGTTCAGTGAGGAGAGGAGTTGTCTTGAGAGAAGGAACAGTTCAGTGAGGAGAGGAGTTGTCTTGAGAGAAGGAACAGTTCAGTGAGGAGAGGAGTTGTCTTGAGAGAAGGAACAGTTCAGTGAGGAGAGGAGTTGTCTTGAGAGAAGGAACAGTTCAGTGAGGAGAGGAGTTGTCTTGAGAGAAGGAACAGTTCAGTGAGGAGAGGAGTTGTCTTGAGAGAAGGAACAGTTCAGTGAGGAGAGGAGTTGTCTTGAGAGAAGGAACAGTTCAGTGAGGAGAGGAGTTGTCTTGAGAGAAGGAACAGTTCAGTGAGGAGAGGAGTTGTCTTGAGAGAAGGAACAGTTCAGTGAGGAGAGGAGTTGTCTTGAGAGAAGGAACAGTTCAGTGAGGAGAGGCAGTTGTCTTGAGAGAAGGAACAGTTCAGTGAGGAGAGGAGTTGTCTTGAGAGAAGGAACAGTTCAGTGAGGAGAGGAGTTGTCTTGAGAGAAGGAACAGTTCAGTGAGGAGAGGAGTTGTCTTGAGAGAAGGAACAGTTCAGTGAGGAGAGGAGTTGTCTTGAGAGAAGGAACAGTTCAGTGAGGAGAGGAGTTGTCTTGAGAGAAGGGACAGTTCAGTGAGGAGAGGAGTTGTCTTGAGAGAAGGAACAGTTCAGTGAGGAGAGGAGTTGTCTTGAGAGAAGGAACAGTTCAGTGAGGAGAGGAGTTGTCTTGAGAGAAGGAACAGTTCAGTGAGGAGAGGAGTTGTCTTGAGAGAAGGAACAGTTCAGTGAGGAGAGGAGTTGTCTTGAGAGAAGGAACAGTTCAGTGAGGAGAGGAGTTGTCTTGAGAGAAGGAACAGTTCAGTGAGGAGAGGAGTTGTCTTGAGAGAAGGAACAGTTCAGTGAGGAGAGGAGTTGTCTTGAGAGAAGGAACAGTTCAGTGAGGAGAGGAGTTGTCTTGAGAGAAGGAACAGTTCAGTGAGGAGAGGAGTTGTCTTGAGAGAAGGAACAGTTCAGTGAGGAGAGGAGTTGTCTTGAGAGAAGGAACAGTTCAGTGAGGAGAGGATTTGTCTTGAGAGAAGGAACAGTTCAGTGAGGAGAGCAGTTGTCTTGAGAGAAGGAACAGTTCAGTGAGGAGAGGAGTTGTCTTGAGAGAAGGAACAGTTCAGTGAGGAGAGGAGTTGTCTTGAGAGAAGGAACAGTTCAGTGAGGAGAGGAGTTGTCTTGAGAGAAGGAACAGTTCAGTGAGGAGAGGAGTTGTCTTGAGAGAAGGAACAGTTCAGTGAGGAGAGGAGTTGTCTTGAGAGAAGGAACAGTTCAGTGAGGAGAGGAGTTGTCTTGAGAGAAGGAACAGTTCAGTGAGGAGAGGAGTTGTCTTGAGAGAAGGAACAGTTCAGTGAGGAGAGGAGTTGTCTTGAGAGAAGGAACAGTTCAGTGAGGAGAGGAGTTGTCTTGAGAGAAGGGACAGTTCAGTGAGGAGAGGAGTTGTCTTGAGAGAAGGAACAGTTCAGTGAGGAGAGGAGTTTTCTTGAGAGAAGGAACAGTTCAGTGAGGAGAGGAGTTGTCTTGAGAGAAGGAACAGTTCAGTGAGGAGAGGAGTTGTCTTGAGAGAAGGAACAGTTCAGTGAGGAGAGGAGTTGTCTTGAGAGAAGGAACAGTTCAGTGAGGAGAGGAGTTGTCTTGAGAGAAGGAACAGTTCAGTGAGGAGAGGAGTTGTCTTGAGAGAAGGAACAGTTCAGTGAGGAGAGGAGTTGTCTTGAGAGAAGGAACAGTTCAGTGAGGAGAGGAGTTGTCTTGAGAGAAGGAACAGTTCAGTGAGGAGAGGAGTTGTCTTGAGAGAAGGAACAGTTCAGTGAGGAGAGGAGTTGTCTTGAGAGAAGGAACAGTTCAGTGAGGAGAGGAGTTGTCTTGAGAGAAGGAACAGTTCAGTGAGGAGAGGATTTGTCTTGAGAGAAGGAACAGTTCAGTGAGGAGAGCAGTTGTCTTGAGAGAAGGAACAGTTCAGTGAGGAGAGGAGTTGTCTTGAGAGAAGGAACAGTTCAGTGAGGAGAGGAGTTGTCTTGAGAGAAGGAACAGTTCAGTGAGGAGAGGAGTTGTCTTGAGAGAAGGAACAGTTCAGTGAGGAGAGGAGTTGTCTTGAGAGAAGGGACAGTTCAGTGAGGAGAGGAGTTGTCTTGAGAGAAGGAACAGTTCAGTGAGGAGAGGAGTTGTCTTGAGAGAAGGAACAGTTCAGTGAGGAGAGGAGTTGTCTTGAGAGAAGGAACAGTTCAGTGAGGAGAGGAGTTGTCTTGAGAGAAGGAACAGTTCAGTGAGGAGAGGAGTTGTCTTGAGAGAAGGAACAGTTCAGTGAGGAGAGGAGTTGTCTTGAGAGAAGGAACAGTTCAGTGAGGAGAGCAGTTGTCTTGAGAGAAGGAACAGTTCAGTGAGGAGAGGAGTTGTCTTGAGAGAAGGAACAGTTCAGTGAGGAGAGGAGTTGTCTTGAGAGAAGGAACAGTTCAGTGAGGAGAGGAGTTGTCTTGAGAGAAGGGACAGTTCAGTGAGGAGAGGAGTTGTCTTGAGAGAAGGGAAAAGGACAGCTTCCTGTTTTTACTTGTCACGTTGGGAATCTACAGGTAACTGCAGAAACAATGGAAACACATGAGGGATGAGGGATACAAAGTACATTGAATGGAAAGCAGGTGCTTCCACACAGGTGTGGTTCCTGAGGTAATTAAGCAATTATCCTCCCATCATGCTTAGGATCATGTATTAAAATGCTGGGCAGGCTATTAATATGGCTACCATGGCTATGCCCCCATAGGATGACCATGCCCCCATCCACAGGGCATGAGTGGTTACTGAATAGTTTGATGAGCAAGATAACGATGTAAACCATATGCCCTATGCCGGGGCGGCAGGGTAGCCTAGTGGTTAGAGCGTTGGACTAGTAACCGGAAGGTTGCAAGCTCAAATCCCCGAGCTGACAAGGTACAAATCTGTCGTTCTGCCCCTGAACAGGCAGTTAACCCACTGTTCCTAGGCCGTCATTGAAAATAAGAATTTGTTCTTAACTGACTTGCCTAGTTAAATAAATTAAATAAAATGGCCGTCTCAGTCACCACATCTCAAACCAAGTGAAAACTTATGGGAGTTTCTGGAGTGTCGCCTGAGACAGCGTTTTCCACCACCACCAAATTATGGAATTTCTCGTGGAAGAATGGTGTTGCAACCCTCCAATAGAGTTCCAGACACTTGAATCTATGCCAAGGTGCACGGAAGCTGTTCTGGTTGGTGGTGGACCACTGCCCGATTAAGACTCTTTATGTTGATGTTTCCTTTATTTTGGCAGTTACCAATAGGCGCTCTGAGGAATTACAATGTCGAAAGCCCTCCGTCTGATTGTGTGGTTTACTGTCACTGTTTCAGAGTCTTTTAGAGAGTGATTGAAGAGTTTCAGTGTGTCAGTGTGGTGGGGGCAGTAGAGGTGAGGGTGCCATGACAACAGTTCCTTCTATACTGGTCTGTTTCTTGAGAACATCATGAGTTCCTTCTATACTGGTCTGTTTCTTGAGAACATCATGAGAACAGTTCCTTCTATACTGGTCTGTTTCTTGAGAACATCATGAGAACCATTCCTTCTATACTGGTCTGTTTCTTGAGAACATCATGAGAACCATTCCTTCTATACTGGTCTGTTTCTTGAGAACATCATGAGAACAGTTCCTTCTATACTGGTCTGTTTCTTGAGAACATCATGAGAACATCATGAGTTCCTTCTATTCCTTCTAGCAGGTGGCACCAGGGCTGGGTTGGGTTTACAGCCTGACCCACTGTAACCTCTACACCGAGGGCCTTGATAGGCTGATAGCGCTACTGCTTACATGACCGTGCTTATGTCCCATTATGCACAGATGTGTATGTTAATTCATGTATTTTCCACTGTTTACAATTTATAGTTCCCTGTATTCTAATACTATTTATTATATGCTGACCTGACGGAGTATGGAGTTATTTCTCTTATGAGATGTAATTTGGGAAGATGCTTGACAGTGATCTGCAAAGTGATAGAGAATATAACCCCATCAGGTGTCTGGGGATGTCACGTTCTGACCTTTATTTCCTTTGTTTTGTCATTATTTAGTATGGTCAGGGCGTGAGTTGGGGTGGGCAGTCTATGTTTGTTTTTCTATGATTTGGGTATTTCTATGTTTCGGCCTAGTATGGTTCTCAATCAGAGGTAGGTGTCATTAGTTGTCTCTGATTGAGAATCATACTTAGGTAGCCTGGGTTTCACTGTGTGTTTGTGGGTGATTGTTCCTGTCTCTGTGTTTGCACCAGATAGGGCTGTTTAGGGTTTCACTGTGTGTTTGTGGGTGATTGTTCCTGTCTCTGTGTTTGCACCAGATAGGGCTGTTTAGGGTTTCACTGTGTGTTGGTGGGTGATTGTTCCTGTCTCTGTGTTTGCACCAGATAGGGCTGTTTGGGGTTTTCACGGTTGTTGTTTTTGTTAGTTTGTTCATGTGAAGCTTTATTAAACATGAATCAAAATAACCACGCTGCGCTTTGGTCCGCCTCTCCTTCACCGCAAGAAAACCGTT
Organism: Oncorhynchus kisutch; assembly: GCF_002021735.2. Classification (NCBI taxonomy): domain Eukaryota; kingdom Metazoa; phylum Chordata; class Actinopteri; order Salmoniformes; family Salmonidae; genus Oncorhynchus; species Oncorhynchus kisutch. Next base: position 42,895,014 of record NC_034201.2, read on the forward strand.
ACAGGGGAAGCAATACATTATATTGACTGCTGGTACTGAGTCGTCCAGGTTTAAGGGCCACAAATCTTTACCGCAGATGGTCCTGCCATCGCTGCCTGTCCTGCTAGAGATGCTGACTCATAGCTGCTGATGGTGGGAGAGGAGCAGACATTCTGTTCTGGGCAGTCAGTAGTCAGCACACTTAAAACACTCCTCATCCACCACAGATCACCCCGACTTCTCCCAAACCTCAATATGCAGGGCTATGCTGTGTTGCTGACAGAAGAATGTTTAACACTACTATCTATTGTTCATAACATACTGCCTCCTCTTTAGCATGGGCTCCCGAGTGGCGCAGCGGTCTAAGGCACTGCATCTCAGTGCTAGAGGCTACACTACAGACCCTGGTTTGATTCCAGGCTGTATCACATCCGGCCATGATTGGAAGTCCTGTCGGGTCGGCGCGCAATTGGGCCAGCGTCGTTAGCGCTTGGCCGGTGTAGGCCGTCATTATAAGAATACGAATTTGTTCTTAACTGACTTGCCAAGTTAAATAAAGTTTAAATATATATGTATTTTTAAAACAGCATCTGTGTCCATACCCCAAATGGGCCTACGGGTCCTGGTCACAAGTAGTGCACTATGTAGGGAATAGGTTGCCATTTTGTCACACAGCCGATCTGTTGGTTTCAATATACAGCTTGAAGATCACCCCTGCTGGCCCAGTTAAGCTGCTGTGGCCAAGCAGATATCCCCCTGCCTGCTTGCCTGTCTGCCTGCTTGCTCTGTAGCAGGACACAGTATCTGTCTACAGGCCCATCATGTCTGTGAGCCTTCCTTCCTGTCACTGGATATTACCACGGAAACCCACTGTGTGTGTGTGTGTGTGTGTGTGTGTGTGTGTGTGTGTGTGTGTGTGTGTGTGTGTGTGTGTGTGTGTGTGTGCGTGCGTGCGTGCGTGCGTGCGTGCGTGCGTGCGTGCGTGCGAGCGTGCGTGCGTGCGTCTGCATGGAGAGTTGCACTCTAATCGGTATTAATGTGAGTAGAATAGAAGCCAGGCCTCTGATGTCATCTCACTCTCTCATGTGCTACATTGATACTTTATGCAAAATTACAAAACACAAAATGTGTAGTTGTGTAAAATAATGTTAGCTACCATTACACACAGTGTACATACAGTGTTATTGAGGCTTCGGGTTGAGCAGAATACATGTCTGAGGTCTTCCTGTGGCTTGTTTTTCAGAAAGCCTTTCCCTATCGGAGACAGGGTGACCTTCTGTGGGAAGAAGTGTGTCTGTCAGCAGTGCTCCCATTCGCTAGTCAGCAACGCGCCGGTCAAGATCCACGGACCCAGCCGTAAGTCTCTAGATCAGAGGGTCACGTGCTCCTTCTCTGTTAACCATCAAACGTCACGTTCCGGTAATTACTGGAACGTTCCGTGTGCATTACTGGAACGTCTCGACATCTCGACATCAAAAAGCTCCGTAGCAGATATTTTACGCTGATGTTGGGACCATGAAAACACACTGACTGACGGCTATTGCTATGTTCTACAAGTCTATTATACTTTCCTGGCTTTACAAAGCTCTATTTCAGATATTTTACCTCACTGGCTTGCTAGCTTCCTCGGTAACCAATCGTCTGATGACATCTGAGATGTTGTAGATGATATAACCATCTAATTATGTGTTCTGTTAATTTGCATGAGCTGCATTTGAAGTTGGATGTGATCATATCCACGGCTAGGTAAACAAACAAAAATATATATAATTCCGTACTGGGCGCACAACATGACACGGCCGGGAAATGGATCTATACCACAGGACCTCAACTAAAGTTACATCACAATCCTCACTCAGCACAGTGATGGTCCCGTAGGACAAGGCTGCAGCACTCCACAGTTCTCAGATCAGTAGGACTCTCCATCACTCTCTCTGGAGGGGGGGGAGTAGGACTCTTCATCACTCTCTCTGGGGGGGGGAGTAGGACTCTCCATCACTCTCTCTGGAGGGGGGGGGGGAGTAGGACTCTCCATCACTCTCTCTGGGGGGGGGGGAGTAGGACTCTCCATCACTCTCCCTGGGGGGGGGGAGTAGGATTCTCCATCACTCTCTCTGGAGGGGGGGGGGAGTAGGACTCTCCATCACTCTCTCTGGGGGGGGGGGGAGTAGGACTCTCCATCACTCTCTCTGGGGGGGAGAGTTGTACTCTCCATCCCTCTCTCTGGGGGGGGGGGTAGGACTCTCCATCCCTCTCTCTGGGGGGGGAGTAGGACTCTCCATCACTCTCTCTGGAGGGGGGGGGGAGTAGGACTCTCCATCACTCTCTCTGGAGGGAGAGTTGTACTCTCCATCCCTCTCTCTGGGGGGGGGGGGGGTAGGACTCTCCATCCCTCTCTCTGGGGGGAGGAGTAGGACTCTCCATCACTCTCTCTGGGGGGAGGAGTAGGACTCTACATCACTCTCTCTGGAGGGGGGGAGTAGGACTCTACATCACTCTCTCTGGGGGGAGGAGTAGGACTCTCCATCACTCTCTCTGGAGGGGGGGAGTAGGACTCTACATCACTCTCTCTGGAGGGGGGGAGTAGGACTCTACATCACTCTATCTGGGGAGGAGGAGTAGGACTCTCCATCACTCTCTCTGGGGAGGAGGAGTAGGACTCTCCATCACTCTCTCTGGGGGGAGGAGTAGGACTCTACATCACTCTCTCTGGGGAGGAGGAGTAAGGACTCTCCATCACTCTCTCTGGGGAGGAGGAGTAGGACTCTCCATCCCTCTCTCTGGGGGGAGGAGTAGGACTCTCCATCACTCTCTCTGCGGGGAGGAGTAGGACTCTCCATCCCTCTCTCTGGGGGGGGGGGGAGTAGGACTCTCCATCCCTCTCTCTGGGGGGAGGAGTAGGACTCTCCATCACTCTCTCTGGGGGGAGGAGTAGGACTCTACATCACTCTCTCTGGAGGGGGGGAGTAGGACTCTACATCACTCTCTCTGGGGGGAGGAGTAGGACTCTACATCACTCTCTCTGGAGGGGGGGAGTAGGACTCTACATCACTCTCTCTGGAGGGGGGGAGTAGGACACTACATCACTCTATCTGGGGAGGAGGAGTAGGACTCTCCATCACTCTCTCTGGGGAGGAGGAGTAGGACTCTCCATCACTCTCTCTGGGGGGAGGAGTAGGACTCTACATCACTCTCTCTGGAGGGGGGGGAGTAGGACTCTACATCACTCTATCTGGGGAGGAGGAGTAGGACTCTCCATCACTCTCTCTGGGGAGGAGGAGTAGGACTCTCCATCACTCTCTCTGGGGGGAGGAGTAGGACTCTACATCACTCTCTCTGGAGGGGGGGAGTAGGACTTTACATCACTCTATCTGGGGAGGAGGAGTAGGACTCTCCATCACTCTCTCTGGAGGGGGGGAGTAGGACTCTCCATCACTCTCTCTGGGGGGGGAGTAGGACTCTCCATCACTCTCTCTGGGAAGGAGGAGTAGGACTCTCCATCACTCTCTCTGGAGGGGGGGAGTAGGACTCTACATCACTCTATCTGGGGAGGAGGAGTAGGACTCTCCATCACTCTCTCTGGAGGGGGGGAGTAGGACTCTCCATCACTCTCTCTGGGGGGGGGGGGAGTAGGACTCTCCATCACTCTCTCTGGGGGGGGGGGAGTAGGACTCTCCATCACTCTCTCTGGGGGGGAGGAGTAGGACTCTCCATCACTCTCTCTGGGGGGGAGGAGTAGGACTCTCCATCACTCTCTCTGGGGAGGAGGAGTAGGACTCTCCATCACTCTCTCTGGGGATGGGGAGTAGGACTCTCCATCACTCTCTCTGGGGGGGGGGGAGTAGGACTCTCCATCACTCTCTCTGGGGAGGAGGAGTAGGACTCTCCATCACTCTCTCTGGGGAGGAGGAGTAGGACTCTCCATCCCTCTCTCTGGGGGGAGGAGTAGGACTCTCCATCACTCTCTCTGGGGGGAGGAGTAGGACTCTACATCACTCTCTCTGGAGGGGGGGAGTAGGACTCTACATCACTCTCTCTGGGGGGAGGAGTAGGACTCTACATCACTCTCTCTGGAGGGGGGGAGTAGGACTCTACATCACTCTCTCTGGAGGGGGGGAGTAGGACACTACATCACTCTATCTGGGGAGGAGGAGTAGGACTCTCCATCACTCTCTCTGGGGAGGAGGAGTAGGACTCTCCATCACTCTCTCTGGGGGTGGGGAGTAGGACTCTCCATCACTCTCTCTGGGGGGGGGGGGAGTAGGACTCTCCATCACTCTCTCTGGGGAGGAGGAGTAGGACTCTCCATCACTCTCTCTGGGGAGGAGGAGTAGGACTCTCCATCCCTCTCTCTGGGGGGAGGAGTAGGACTCTCCATCACTCTCTCTGGGGGGAGGAGTAGGACTCTACATCACTCTCTCTGGAGGGGGGAGTAGGACTCTACATCACTCTATCTTGGGAGGAGGAGTAGGACTCTCCATCACTCTCTCTGGGGAGGAGGAGTAGGACTCTCCATCACTCTCTCTGGGGGGAGGAGTAGGACTCTACATCACTCTCTCTGGAGGGGGGGAGTAGGACTCTCCATCACTCTATCTGGGGAGGAGGAGTAGGACTCTCCATCACTCTCTCTGGAGGGGGGGAGTAGGACTCTCCATCACTCTCTCTGAGGGGGGGAGTAGGACTCTCCATCACTCTCTCTGGGGAGGAGGAGTAGGACTCTCCATCACTCTCTCTGGAGGGGGGGAGTAGGACTCTACATCACTCTATCTGTGGAGGAGGAGTAGGACTCTCCATCACTCTCTCTGGAGGGGGGGAGTAGGACTCTCCATCACTCTCTCTGGGGGGGGGGGAGTAGGACTCTCCATCACTCTCTCTGGGGGGGGGGAGTAGGACTCTCCATCACTCTCTCTGGGGGGGAGGAGTAGGACTCTCCATCACTCTCTCTGGGGAGGAGGAGTAGGACTCTCCATCACTCTCTCTGGGGGGGGGGGGAGTAGGACTCTCCATCACTCTCTCTGGGGGGGGGGAGTAGGACTCTCCATCACTCTCTCTGGGGGGGAGGAGTAGGACTCTCCATCACTCTCTCTGGGGGGAGGAGTAGGACTCTCCATCCCTCTCTCTGGGGGGGGGGGTAGGATTCTCCATCACTCTCTCTGGGGGGGAGGAGTAGGACTCTCCATCCCTCTTTCTGGGGGGGAGGAGTAGGACTCTCCATCACTCTCTCTGGGGGGGAGGAGTAGGACTCTCCATCCCTCTCTCTGGGGGGGGGAGTAGGACTCTCAATCACTCTCTCTGGGGGGGAGTAGGACTCTCCATCACTCTCTCTGGGGGGAGGAGTAGGACTCTCCATCCCTCTCTCTGAGGGGAGGAGTAGGACTCTCCATCATCACTCTCTCTGGGGGGAGGAGTAGGACTCTCCGTCACTCTCTCTGGGGGGGGAGAGTTGTACTCTCCATCCCTCTCTCTGGGGGGGGAGTAGGACTCTCCATCCCTCTCTCTGGGGGGAGGAGTAGGACTCTCCATCACTCTCTCTGGGGGGAGGAGTAGGACTCTACATCACTCTCTCTGGAGGGGGGGAGTAGGACTCTACATCACTCTATCTGGGGAGGAGGAGTAGGACTCTCCATCACTCTCTCTGGAGGGGGGGAGTAGGACTCTCCATCACTCTCTCTGGGGGGGGGAGTAGGACTCTCCATCACTCTCTCTGGGGAGGAGGAGTAGGACTCTCCATCACTCTCTCTGGAGGGGGGGAGTAGGACTCTACATCACTCTATCTGGGGAGGAGGAGTAGGACTCTCCATCACTCTCTCTGGAGGGGGGGAGTAGGACTCTCCATCACTCTCTCTGGGGGGGGGAGTAGGACTCTCCATCACTCTCTCTGGGGGGGGGGGGGGGGGAGTAGGACTCTCCATCACTCTCTCTGGGGGGGAGGAGTAGGACTCTCCATCACTCTCTCTGGGGGGAAGGAGTAGGACTCTCCATCACTCTCTCTGGGGAGGAGGAGTAGGACTCTCCATCACTCTCTCTGGGGGGGGGGGGGGGAGTAGGACTCTCCATCACTCTCTCTGGGGGGGAGGAGTAGGACTCTCCATCACTCTCTCTGGGGGGGAGGAGTAGGACTCTCCATCACTCTCTCTGGGGGGAGGAGTAGGATTTTGTCCCCTCTTGTCCTCTTCTATTTTCATTCGCTGTTCTCTCTGTTCTCTCTGTTCTCTCTCTCTCTCTCTCTCTCTCTGTTCTCTCTCTCTCTCTGTTCTCTCTCTCTCTCTCTCTCTCTCTCTCTCTGTTCTCTCTCTCTCTCTCTCTCCCTCTCTCTCTCTCTCTCTCTCTCTCTCTCTCTCTCTCTCTCTCTCTCTCTCTCTCTCTCTGTCTTTTTCTTGTTCTACCTCCTTCCCAGACTGTGCAGGCTGTAAGGAGGAGATCAAACATGGCCAGTCTCTCCTGGCCCTGGAGAAGCAGTGGCATGTCAGCTGCTTCAAGTGTCAGACCTGTGGCACTGTGCTGACCGGGGAGTACATCAGCAAGTAGGTGACCTCTGTGGTGACATCACAATACCAGTATAGTAGTAGTAGTAGTAGCATAGTACTAGTAGTATAGTACTAATAGTATAGTAGTAGTTGTAGTAGTACTTATATAATAGTAGTAGTTGTATAGTAGTAATGGTATCGTACTAGTAGTATAGTAGTAGTAGTAGTAGTAGTATAGTGGTAGTAGTGGTAGTATAGTGCCATTCATGTATCCATGCTACTCCACAGACATGCCATCCATGTACAGTGGGGCAAAAAAGTATTTAGTCAGCCACCAATTGTGCAAGTTCTCCCACTTAAAAAGATGAGAGAGGCCTGTAATTTGCATCATAGGTACACTTCAACTATGACAGACAAAATTTGAAGAAAAAAATCCAGAAAATCAAATTGTAGGATTTTTAATGAATTTATTTGCAAATTATGGTGGAAAATAAGTATTTGGTCACCTACAAACCAGCAAGATTTCTGGCTCTCACAGACCTTCTTTAAGAGGCTCCTCTGTCCTCCACTTGTTGCCTGTATTAATGGCACCTGTTTGAACTTGTTATCAGTATAAAAGACACCTGTCCACAACCTCAAACTGTCACACTCCAAACTCCACTATGGCCAAGACCAAAGAGCTGTCAAAGGACACCAGAAACAAAAATGTAGACCTGCACCAAGCTGGGAAGACTGAATCTGCAATAGGTAAGCAGCTTGGTTTGAAGAAATCAACTGTGGGAGCAATTATTAGGAAATGGAAGACATACAAGACCACTGATAATCTGGGGCTCCACGCAAGATCTCACCCCGTGGGGTCAAAATGATCACAAGAACGGTGAGCAAAAATCCCAGAACCACACGGGGGGACCTAGTGAATGACCTGCAGAGAGCTGGGACCAAAGTAACAAAGCCTACCATCAGCAAGGGCATTGAAGGTGAAACGTGGCTGGGTCTTTCAGCATGACAATGATCCCAAACACACCACCCGGGCAATGAAGGAGTGGCTTCATAAGAAGCATTTCAAGGTCTTGGAGTGGCCTAGCCAGTCTCCAGATCTCAACCCCATAGAAAATCTTTGGAGGGAGTTGAAAGTCCGTGTTGCCCAGCAACAGCCCCAAAACATCACTGCTCAAGGGGAGATCTGCATGGAGGAATGGGCCAAAATACCAGCAACAGTGTGTGAAAACTGTTTGACCTCTGTCATTGCCAACAAAGGGTATATAACAAAGTATTGAGATAAACTTTTGTTATTGACCAAATACTTATTTTCCACCATCATTCGAAAATAAATTCATAAAAAATCCTACAATGTGATTTTCTGGATTTTTTTCCCTCATTTTATCTGTCATAGTTGAAGTGTACCTATGATGCAAATTACAGGCCTCTCTCATCTTTTTAAGTGGGAGAACTTGCACAATTGGTGGCTGACTAAATACTTTTTTGCTCCACTGTATCTATGCTACTCACAGACATGCCATCCATGTATCCATGCTACTCCACAGACATGGCATCCATGTATCCATGCTAGTATCTGTTATTATTTTGTCTTTTGACTCTGATTGACAAGAAACTAGCTACTGACTGTTTGTGTGTGTGTGTGTGTGTGTGTGTGTGTGTGTGTGTGTGTGTGTGTGTGTGTGTGTGTGTGTGTGTGTGTGTGTGTGTGTGTGTGTATGTGTGTGTGTGTGTGTGTGTGTGTGTGTGTGTGTGTGTGTGTGTGTGTGTGTGTGTGTGTGTGTGTGTGTGTGTGTGTGTGTGTGTGTGTGTGTGTGTGTGTGTGTGTGTTCTCAGGGATGGTATTCCATACTGTGAGACTGACTACCACACCCAGTTTGGCATCCAGTGTGTGACGTGTAACAGATACATCAGTGGCAGAGTGCTGGAGGTGAGTCTGTCTGTCTGTCTGTCTGCCTGTCTGTCTTTTTCTCTCCGTCTCTGCCTGTCTGTCTGTCTGTCTGTCTGTCTGCCTCTCTCTCTTTTTCTCTCCGTCTCTGCCTGTCTTTCTGTCTGCCTGTCTCTTTCTCTTTCTGTCTGCTTGTCTGTCTCTCTCTGCCTGTTTGTCTGTCTCTCTCTCTCTTTCTCTCTGTCTGTCTCTGCCTGTCTGCCTGTCTGTCTCTGTCTGTCTTCCTGCCGGCCTGCCTGCCAAAGGACATCCAGCCAACTTGATACAACTATGGGAGGCATTGTAGTCAACATGGACCAGCATCCCTATGAAATATGAATAGTCTTCTACATTACAGGCCATAATCTCAATACGTGTGGTTCGTGCTGCTGAGTTGAAATCAATCCAGGCTCTTTGAATGTGCTGAGTGCAGACAAAAGAGAAAACGTATTCAGACTGCATACTATCAGGGTCTATAAATAGGCAGGTTTTTAATGTGCTGTCATGAAGGGCCTCTGACAGCACCTGCACCTGAAGGTGGGACAACATAACACACACATACAGAGAGAGACCGGCAGAGACAGAAAGACAAGCAGACAGAGAGAGGGAGACATGCGATTTAGTGGAAGACATTCAGAAGCTTCACATTCATCACACATACTGTTAACAAAGATGGATTGAACCCAAATGATCCAAGATGACTCAACTGGCTGTCCTGCTATCTAGCTATTTGTGGTGTGAGAACTAACTGTTTCACCTGTAGCTGTTTTACCTGTAGCTGTTTCACCTGTAGCTGTTTCACCTGTAGCTGTTTCACCTTTAGCTGTTTCACCTGTAGCTGTTTCACCTGTAGCTGTTGTAGCTGTAGCTGTTTCACCTGTAGCTGTTTCACCTGTAGCTGTTTCACCTGTAGCTGTTTCACCTGTAGCTGTTGTAGCTGTAGCTGTTTCACCTGTAGCTGTTGTAGCTGTAGCTGTTTTACCTGTAGCTGTTGTAGCTGTAGCTGTTTCACCTGTAGCTGTTTCACCTGTAGCTGTTTCACCTGTAGCTGTTTCACCTGTAGCTGTTTCACCTGTAGCTGTTGTAGCTGTAGATGTTTCACCTGTAGCTGTTTCACCTGTAGCTGTTTCACCTGTAGCTGTTGTAGCTGTAGCTGTTTCACCTGTAGCTGTTGTAGCTGTAGCTGTTGTACCTGTAGCTGTTTCACATGTAGCTGTTTCACCTGTAGCTGTTTCACGTGTAGCTGTTTCACCTGTAGCTGTTTCACCTGTAGCTGTTGTAGCTGTAGCTGTTTCACCTGTAGCTGTTGTAGCTGTAGCTGTTGTACCTGTAGCTGTTTCACCTGTAGCTGTTTCACCTGTAGCTGTTTCACCTGTAGCTGTTTCACCTGTAGCTGTTGTAGCTGTAGCTGTTTCACCTTTAGCTGTTTCACCTGTAGCTGTTTCACCTGTAGCTGTTTCACCTTTAGCTGTTTCACCTGTAGCTGTTTCACCTGTAGCTGTTTCACCTGTAGCTGTTTCACCTGTAGCTGTTGTAGCTGTAGTTGTTTCACCTGTAGCTGTTTCACCTGTAGCTGTTTCACCTGTAGCTGTTTCACCTGTAGCTGTTTCACCTGTAGCTGTTGTAGCTGTAGCTGTTTCACCTGTAGCTGTTTCACCTGTAGCTGTTTCACCTGTAGCTGTTTTACCTGTAGCTGTTTCACCTGTAGCTGTTGTAGCTGTAGCTGTTTCACCTGTAGCTGTTGTAGCTGTAGCTGTTTCACCTGTAGCTGTTTCACCTGTAGCTGTTTCACCTGTAGCTGTTGTAGCTGTAGCTGTTTCACCTGTAGCTGTTTCACCTGTAGCTGTTTCACCTGTAGCTGTTTTACCTGTAGCTGTTTCACCTGTAGCTGTTGTAGCTGTAGCTGTTTCACCTGTAGCTGTTTCACCTGTAGCTGTTGTAGCTGTAGCTGTTTCACCTGTAGCTGTTTCACCTGTAGCTGTTTCACCTGTAGCTGTTTCACCTGTAGCTGTTTTACCTGTAGCTGTTTCACCTGTAGCTGTTTCATCTGTAGCTGTTTCACCTGTAGCTGTTTCACCTGTAGCTGTTTTACCTGTAGCTGTTTCACCTGTAGCTGTTTCATCTGTAGCTGTTTCACCTGTAGCTGTTTCACCTGTAGCTGTTTCACCTGTAGCTGTTTCACCTGTAGCTGTTGTAGCTGTAGCTGTTTCATCTGTAGCTATAATAAAAAAATTCTGATGATTGATGTTATGAAACATATTTCTCTCACGGCTTGAATCCATCCAGAATCATTTCACTCCCTTAAGAGACGTGTGGATATGTGGATGCTGCTCATTTAGTCTTTTTCTCAACTGTACATCCTTCGGGAAAAGAAAAGATACTATGTAGAACCTAAAAGGGTTCTTCGACTGTCCCCATAGGAGAACCCTTTGAAGCTTTCTGGTTCAATGTAGAAGCCTTTTGGTTCCAAGTAGAACCATTTTGGGTTCAATGTAGAATCCTTTCCACAGAGGGTTCTACATGGAACCCAAAAGGGGTTGTCATTTCCTATGTCATTTTCTATGAGAAGGCTGTGAAATTTGAATCTGACAGCTTTACTGGAGTGTGTGTGTGTGTGTGTGTGTGTGTGTGTGTGTGTGTGTGTGTGTGTGTGTGTGTGTGTGTGTGTGTGTGTGTGTGTGTGTGTGTGTGTGTGTGTGTGTGTGTGTGTGTGTGTGTGTGTGTGTGTGGGGGGGGGGGGGGGGGGTGTATGTGTGTGTGGGGGGGGTGTAACATGTTGTGAAAGGCACAGCTGGGACACACATTGTCTCATTAAAACTGACTAAATCACTGAGTGATTATGAAATGCGGAATTGAAAGAGAGCGGAATTGGAATGATTGGCCTATTACTGGGATTGTATCTGAGTAGCAGCCATCACTTGTATCTGAGTAGCAGCCATCACTTGTATCGGAGTAGCAGCCATCACTTGTATCGGAGTAGCAGCCATCACTTGTATCTGAGTAGCAGCCATCACTTGTATCTGAGTAGCAGCCATCACTTGTATCTGAGTAGCAGCCATCACTTGTATCTGAATAGCAGCCATCACATCTATCGGAGTAGCAGCCATCACTTGTATCTGAGTAGCAGCCATCACTTGTATCGGAGTAGCAGCCATCACTTGTATCTGAGTAGCAGCCATCACTTGTATCGGAGTAGCAGCCATCACTTGTATCTGAGTAGCAGCCATCACTTGTATCTGAGTAGCAGCCATCACTTCTATCTGAGTAGCAGACATCACTTGTATCTGAGTAGCAGCCATCACTTGCATGTCTCTTCTCTCTTTCTCTGTTTCCATCTTATATATTCTGCAATCCACTCCCAATCATGTTCTCTTTCACTTGCTCTCGCTCCCTCACTTCCTCTCTCTCTCTCTCTCTCTCTCTCTCTCTCTCTCTCTCTCTCTCTCTCTCTCTCCCTCCCCCCCTCCCCCCCCCCCCCCCCTCTCTCTCTCTCTCTCTCTCTCTCTCTCTCTCTCTCTCTCTCTCTCTCTCTCTCTCTCTCTCTCTCTCTCTCTTTTACTTTCCTTCGCTCTCTCTCTCTCTCTCTCTCTCACTCTCTCTCTCTCTCTCTCTCCCTCCCTCCCTCCCCCCCTCTCTCTCTTTCTCTTTCCTTCTCTCTCTATCTCGCCATACCTCCCTCTCTCCCCCACCCTCGTTGCCTCTCTCTCTCTCACTCTCTCTCTCTATCTCACCATACCTCCCTCTCTCCCCCACCCTCGTTGCCTCTCTCTCTTTCTCTCTCTCTCTCTCTCTCTCTATCTCACCATACCTCCCTCTCTCCCCCACCCTCGTTGCCTCTCTCTCTCTCTCTCTCACTCTTCTCTCCTCTCTTCCTCTCAGGCAGGGGGAAAGCACTACCACCCCACCTGTGCCCGTTGTGCTCGCTGTCTCATGATATTTACAGAAGGAGAGGAGATGTACCTGACAGGTGAGTAAGGCTCTCTTCCTGTTGATGATAACACCATCATTAAATAATTAGTCATATACAAATTATATAAGTATTTTAATAATTATATTTTCGATGTATTGTATCATTTACTTTGACCCACAATGCACTTCGATGGTGAGTCCTATTCGCTTATGCAGTCATACGGTGGTAATTTGCTCTTGGTGACATTGGTCCAATGCGATTGATCGCTAATGAATTAGCAGTGGAGGATGCCCAACCACCATGTACTTCCAGAAGTCAGTATTGGATGACCAGGACAGACTCCTCAGAGGGAGGTTCAGACTACTGCTCAGCAGGGCCCTGGCCTGTCATTACTTTGAATTATGGCAGTTCTATAAACAGTCTCCCACCATTATTGATCACAGCTGTACTGTACATCATTGAATAGACTGGCCTTAACTGTCTATTCTACAGAGCCTCTGATGGCCACTCAATATAGCTGTGAAGAAGTGGTCTGCTGGCTTCTCATCACCGATCAGCTCCATCAAATGGCACCCTAATCCCTATATAGTGTACTACTTTGACCAGGGATCTATGGCACCCTAATCCCTATATAGTGCACTACTTTGACCAGAGGTCTATGGCACCCTAATCCCTATATAGTGCACTACTTTGACCAGAGGTCTATTGCACCCTAATCCCTATATAGTGCACTACTATTGACCAGAGACCTATGGTCAAAAGTAGTGCACTATGTAGGGCATAGGAACACCGCGACAGGGACACTTCCAGGGTTCAGACAATGCTAAACCATTCTACTCCACATCATCAACATGCTACTTCACATAATCAACATGCTACTCCACATCATCAACATGCTACTCCACATCATCAACATGCTACTCCACATCATCAACATGCTACTCCACATCATTAACATGCTACTCCCTATCATCAACATGCTACTCCACATCATCAACATGCTACTCCACATCATCAACATGCTACTCCACATCATCAACATGCTACTCCACATAATCAACATGCTACTCCCTATCATCAACATGCTACTCCACATCATCAACATGCTACTCCACATAATCAACATGCTACTCCACATCATCAACATGCTACTCCACATCATCAACATGCTACTCCCTATCATCAACATGCTACTCCACATCATCAACATGCTACTCCCCATCATCAACATGCTACTCCCTATCATCAACATGCTACTCCACATCATCAACATGCTACTCCCCATAATCAACATGCTACTCCCTATCATCAACATGCTACTCCACATCATCAACATGCTACTCCACATCATCAACATGCTACTCCCTATCATCAACATGCTACTCCACATCATCAACATGCTACTCCCTATCATCAACATGCTACTCCCCATAATCAACATGCTACTCCCTATCATCAACATGCTACTCCACATCATCAACATGCTACTCCACATAATCAACATGCTACTCCACATCATCAACATGCTACTCCCTATCATCAACATGCTACTCCACATCATCAACATGCTACTCCACATCATCAACATGCTACTCCCCATAATCAACATGCTACTCCCTATCATCAACATGCTACTCCACATCATCAACATGCTACTCCACATCATCAACATGCTACTCCCTATCATCAACATGCTACTCCACATCATCAACATGCTACTCCCTATCATCAACATGCTACTCCACATCATCAACATGCTACTCCACATCATCAACATGCTACTCCCCATAATCAACATGCTACTCCCTATCATCAACATGCTACTCCACATCATCAACATGCTACTCCACATCATCCACAGGGGGGCGACTCAATTTTAGGGAGGTGTTCTTAATGTTTGCTGTGCTCAGTGTATATATTGGATATCATGTGTCGTATTATACAGGAAGCATTTGAAAAAGAGCTCTAGGTCTCAATATGTCTTCAATATGTCTAAATATTAAATAAATGCTACTCTCTAACACTCAACATTAGCAGCATGTTATAGCATAGGAACACACAGCCCCCAAGGTTAATTTATGAGGGGGACCTCAAGGAGGGCTGAGTGATCGGGGCTCTAGGGAGCCACTCAATTACCAGCCACGTAACAAAGGCCAGTGAATCAATCCAACACGTTGCATGGCTGGGATGAGAAGTGGCATGTTGTTAAAAGTAGAGATCCTACAGAGCTTTTGTTCTGATTTATTTCTGCCTAGGCTACCTCACAGGTTCTGTTATAGGCTACCTCCCAGGCTCTGTTATAGGCTACCTCCCAGGGTCTGTTATAGGCTACCTCCCAGGCTCTGTTATAGGCTACTTCCCAGGCTCTGTTATAGGCTACCTCCCAGGCTCTGTTATAGGCTACCTCCCAGGTTCTGTTATAGGCTACCTCCCAGGTTCTGTTATAGGCTACCTCCCAGGGTCTGTTATAGGCTACCTCCCAGGGTCTGTTATAGGCTACCTCCCAGGTTCTGTTATAGGCTACCTCCCAGGGTCTGTTATAGGCTACCTCCCAGGGTCTGTTATAGGCTACCTCCCAGGTTCTGTTATAGGTTACCTCCCAGGCTCTGTTATAGGCTACCTCCCAGGTTCTATTACATTCTACCTCCCAGGTTCTATTACATTCGACCTCCCAGGTTCTATTATAGGCTACCTCCCAGGTTCTGTTATAGGTTACCTCCCAGGTTCTGTTATAGGCTACCTCCCAGGTTCTATTACATTCTACCTCCCAGGTTCTATTATAGGCTACCTCCCAGGCTCTGTTATAGGCTACCTCCCAGGTTCTTATAGGCTACCTCCCAGGCTCTGTTATAGGCTACCTCCCAGGTTCTTATAGGCTACCTCCCAGGTTCTTATAGGCTACCTCCCAGGTTCTTATAGGCTACCTCCCAGGCTCTGTTATAGGCTACCTCCCAGGTTCTTATAGGCTACCTCCCAGGCTCTTATAGGCTATGGTTGGAACATGGTATCCAGGAGGTATCTCAGACAGATCAGATGTTTATTTATTTATTAGGATCCCAATTAGCCGAGGCAATTGACGACAGCTAGTCTTACTGGGGTCCGACACGTAATGAAAAGACATTACAGACAAAATACTTTACAATTTACACACTTTTAAAAAGATAGACTGTACAACGTACAGTACAGTTGTGTATCAACCTACAGCCTGGGGAACCTGCAGGATGTATGATATCCAGGCTGTTGCTGCTTCTCTGTCATTATCATTATCTGTTACTATGCGCTGAAGAGCAGTGAGGAGCGCTATGGAGCACTATGGAGCGCTGAGGAGTGCTGAGGAGCACTGTGGAGCACTATGGAGCGCTGAGGAGTGCTGAGGAGCACTGTGGAGCGCTGT
Organism: Oncorhynchus kisutch; assembly: GCF_002021735.2. Classification (NCBI taxonomy): domain Eukaryota; kingdom Metazoa; phylum Chordata; class Actinopteri; order Salmoniformes; family Salmonidae; genus Oncorhynchus; species Oncorhynchus kisutch. The sequence continues at coordinate 42,910,688 of NC_034201.2, forward strand.
GGAGCGCTGTGGAGCACTGTGGAGCGCTGTGGAGCGCTGTGGAGCACTGTGGAGCACTGAGGAACACTGAGGAGCACTGTGGAGCACTGTGGAGCACTGAGGAACACTGAGGAGCACTGTGGAGCACTGAGGAGTACTGAGGAGTGCTGAGGATTACTGAGGAGTGCGGAGGAGCGCTGAGGAGCACTGAGGAGTACTGAGGAGTACTGAGGAGCACTGAGGAGTACTGAGGAGCACTGAGGAGTACTGTGGAGCACTGAGGAGTACTGAGGAGCACTGAGGAGCGCTGAGGAGCGCTGAGGAGCACTGAGGAGCACTGAGGAGTACTGAGGAGTACTGAGGAGCACTGAGGAGTACTGAGGAGCGCTGAGGAGCACTGAGGAGTACTGAGGAGCACTGAGGAGCAGCATGACATTAGTGGTTTAGTGTTTCCACCCCTACCAGGAGAAATAGAATCACCTTTTAATCTCCCTGTGTGTGTGTGTGTGTGTGTGTGTGTGTGTGTGTGTGTGTGTGTGTGTGTGTGTGTGTGTGTGTGTGTGTGTGTGTGTGTGTGTGTGTGTGTGTGTGTGTGTGTGTGTGTGTGTGTGTGTGCGCGAGGGAGGGAGGGAGGGAGGGAGGGAGGAAGCTGGACAGACAGACAGACTGACAGACTCCAAGCCTCTCTCAGATATAACACTTACTCTGTCATCTTAGATGTATGGCTGTTGTTGAGAAGTGCTGATCTACAGACACATGCGTTTGATTGTTGTGTGCTAAGAAGTTACTGAAGCGCAGTAGAAACACTGAGAAATGTGGCCTTCCTCTCCTTTCCCCGATAATAAACAGCACCCCAGTGGTTTTACAGTATTGTAACTGTAGTAGCCATCCTGTAGAGAGGAATGAATGTCAAGTTCTTTTTGAAAAACAGTATGTTTGACTGTGGGTGTGTCTTTGCAACAGGTTGCGAGGTGTGGCATCCTGTGTGTAAACAAGCAGCTCGATTGGAGAAGAAACTCAGAGTGAGTATTTTTTTTATTTTATAAAAAAAAAAATTATTTAACTTTTATTTAACTAGGTAAGTCAGTTAAGAACAAATTTGTATTTACAATGACGGCCTACACCGGATGACGCTGGGCCAATTGTGCACTACCCTACGGGACTCCCAATCACGGCCGGTTGTGATACAGCCTGGATTCGAACCAGGGTGTCTGTAGTGACGCCTCCTGCACTGAGATGCAGTGCTATTGCATTTCCCAGACTGTTACAACACCTTGACCTGGTCAACCATAGAGCCCCACCGGTACTACACTACTATGTCCTCCTAGAAACTCCTCCAGTTTAGTCTCTACTCAATCCCTCTTCTTCCTGTTGTTGTGTGTTGAAGTATTGGATAGAGCAGAGTCGCTGTAGGGAGAGGATCTGAGGTAATGCTGGGGTGTTGTTGATCCAAGTTATCCTCTGTCAGTGTTTTGTCTCCCTTAGCCGAAGTCTGACCTCTGCAGGCTCACTCTGACGTGTGTGTGTGTGTGTGTGCGTGCATGCGTGCGTGTGTGTGCGTGTTCCCACAGTTCAGACGTACCTCGGAGGCCTCCGTATCTCCCCCTGGGTCCAGCATCGGCTCCCCGAGCCGCATCATCTGTGTGAGTAGTCTGTCGCCAAGGCATCGCCATGGTTATTTGATTACACGTACGCCTTCTGTTGGCTGCCAGCCTGTCTTAGAGGCGGAGCCCTCTTTACAGGATCTGAGCCAGCTGTCATTCACATGGGTCGACAGACCACCATGTGCAGTTGTCTGTGGCTTCAGGTGATTCCATGTGTTTTTGGGGGGAAAACACTGTTTGTTATATCCTGTGTGGTATTGATGTATGTTAAAGGAGGTCACATCATTTCTCCATTGTTGACAGTTGCTCTGTGAACTTGACATTCCGGAAGGTATACTTATGCCAGCAGAGTATGTATCATTCCGGAAGGTATACTTATGCCAGCAGAGTATGTATCATTCCGGAAGGTATACTTATGCCAGCAGAGTATGTATCATTCCGGAAGGTATACTTATGCCAGCAGAGTATGTATCATTCCGGAAGGTATACTTATGCCAGCAGAGTATGTATCATTCCGGAAGGTATACTTATGCCAGCAGAGTATGTATTATTCCGGAAGGTATACTTATGCCAGCAGAGTATGTATTATTCCGGAAGGTATACTTATGCCAGCAGAGTATGTATCATTCCGGAAGGTATACTTATGCCAGCAGAGTATGTATTATTCCGGAAGGTATACTTATGCCAGCAGAGTATGTATCATTCCGGAAGGTATACTTATGCCAGCAGAGTATGTATCATTCCGGAAGGTATACTTATGCCAGCAGAGTATGTATCATTCCGGAAGGTATACTTATGCCAGCAGAGTATGTATTATTCCGGAAGGTATACTTATGCCAGCAGAGTATGTATCATTCCGGATGGTATACTTATGCCAGCAGAGTATGTATCATTCCGGAAGGTATACTTATGCCAGCAGAGTATGTATCATTCCGGAAGGTATACTTATGCCAGCAGAGTATGTGAGCAGAGTTGCGCTTCACGTCTTTTCCAACAGCTCCATTAAAAACCTCTCTGCGCTTCACAGAAAAAAAGCTACCGCTCCAAAATTCGCTCCATCAATTAAAATCACAATTTAACCAACACCAAACAATTTTTCTTGACTACCTGGACCTACCCTTTGGTTTTGAAGCATTGTAAACATGAAAAGGTAAATGTAAGAAGCGCTCATCATTTCAAATAGGCTACATATTAAACAGCATATATAGGTCAGGAGCCAGACAGGGAGCCAGACAGGAAGCCAGACAGGAAGCCAGACAGGAAGCCAGACAGGAAGCCAGACAGGGAGCCAGACAGGAAGCCAGACAGGAAGCCAGACAGGGAGCCAGACAGGAAGCCAGACAGGAAGCCAGACAGGAAGCCAGACAGGGAGCCAGACAGGAAGCCAGACAGGAAGCCAGACAGGAAGCCAGACAGGGAGCCAGACAGGGAGCCAGACAGGAAGCCAGACAGGAAGCCAGACAGGGAGCCAGACAGGAAGCCAGACAGGGAGCCAGACAGGGAGCCAGACAGGGAGCCAGACAGGGAGCCTAAGAAGGAACGAAAATGAATTCTTAAGGCTATATTATTTCAATTATTATCAAGGCTATAGCCTAGAAATAAATCCATTGTGAAGCATGAATACAACGGGTGTAGCCTTTACCGTGAAATTATTACTTACAAGATCTTAACCAACAAGTTAAGAAAAAATAAATAAAAATAAACTAAAGTCAAATTTTTTTTTTTTAAGTAACACAATAAAATAACAATGTGGAGGCTATATACAGGAGGTACCGGTACCTAGTCAGTGTGGAGGCTATATACAGGAGGTACCGGTACCTAGTCAGTGTGGAGGCTATATACAGGAGGTACCGGTACCTAGTCAGTGTGGAGGCTATATACAGGAGGTACCGGTACCTAGTCAGTGTGGAGGCTATATACAGGAGGTACCGGTACCGAGTCAATGTGGAGGCTATATACAGGAGGTACCGGTACCGAGTCAATGTGGAGGCTATATACAGGAGGTACCGGTACCTAGTCAGTGTGGAGGCTATATACAGGAGGTACCGGTACCTAGTCAGTGTGGAGGTTATATACAGGAGGTACCGGTACCTAGTCAGTGTGGAGGCTATATACAGGAGGTACCGGTACCTAGTCAGTGTGGAGGCTATATACAGGAGGTACCGGTACCTAGTCAGTGTGGAGGCTATATACAGGAGGTACCGGTGCCTAGTCAGTGTGGAGGCTATATACAGGAGGTACCGGTACCGAGTCAATGTGGAGGCTATATACGGGAGGTACCGGTACCGAGTCAATGTGGAGGCTATATACAGGAGGTACCGGTACCTAGTCAGTGTGGAGGCTATATACAGGAGGTACCGGTACCTAGTCAGTGTGGAGGCTATATACAGGAGGTACCGGTACCTAGTCAGTGTGGAGGCTATATACAGGAGGTACCGGTACCTAGTCAGTGTGGAGGCTATATACAGGAGGTACCGGTACCTAGTCAGTGTGGAGGCTATATACAGGAGGTACCAGTACCTAGTCAGTGTGGAGGCTATATACAGGAGGTACCGGTACCTAGTCAGTGTGGAGGCTATATACAGGAGGTACCGGTACCTAGTCAGTGTGGAGGCTATATACAGGAGGTACCAGTACCTAGTCAGTGTGGAGGCTATATACAGGAGGTACTGGTACCTAGTCAGTGTGGAGGCTATATACAGGAGGTACCGGTACCTAGTCAATGTGGAGGCTATATACAGGAGGTACCGGTACCGAGTCAATGTGGAGGCTATATACAGGAGGTACCGGTACCTAGTCAGTGTGGAGGCTATATACAGGAGGTACCGGTACCTAGTCAGTGTGGAGGCTATATACAGGAGGTACCGGTACCTAGTCAGTGTGGAGGCTATATACAGGAGGTACCGGTACCTAGTCAGTGTGGAGGCTATATACAGGAGGTACCGGTACCTAGTCAGTGTGGAGGCTATATACAGGAGGTACTGGTACCTAGTCAATGTGGAGGCTATATACAGGAGGTACCGGTACCTAGTCAATGTGGAGGCTATATACAGGAGGTACCGGTACCTAGTCAATGTGGAGGCTATATACAGGAGGTACCGGTACCTAGTCAGTGTGGAGGCTATATACAGGAGGTACCGGTACCTAGTCAATGTGGAGGCTATATACAGGAGGTACCGGTACCGAGTCAATGTGGAGGCTATATACAGGAGGTACCGGTACCTAGTCAATGTGGAGGCTATATACAGGAGGTACCGGTACCTAGTCAGTGTGGAGGCTATATACAGGAGGTACCGGTACCTAGTCAGTGTGGAGGCTATATACAGGAGGTACCGGTACCTAGTCAATGTGGAGGCTATATACAGGAGGTACCGGTACCTAGTCAATGTGGAGGCTATATACAGGAGGTACCGGTACCTAGTCAATGTGGAGGCTATATACAGGAGGTACCGGTACCTAGTCAGTGTGGAGGCTATATACAGGAGGTACCGGTACCTAGTCAATGTGGAGGCTATATACAGGAGGTACCGGTACCGAGTCAATGTGGAGGCTATATACAGGAGGTACCGGTACCTAGTCAATGTGGAGGCTATATACAGGACGTACCAGTACCGTGTCAGTGTAGAGACTATATACAGGGGGGTACCAGTACCGAGTCAATGTGGAGGCTATATACAGGAGGTACCAGTACCGAGTCAGTGTAGAGACTATATACAGGGGGGTAGCAGTACCGAGTCAGTGTGGAGGCTATATACAGGGGTACCAGTACCGAGTCAGTGTGGAGGCTATATACAGGAGGTACCGGTACCTAGTCAATGTGGAGGCTATATACAGGAGGTACCGGTACCTAGTCAATGTGGAGGCTATATACAGGAGGTACCGGTACCTAGTCAGTGTGGAGGCTATATACAGGAGGTACCGGTACCTAGTCAATGTGGAGGCTATATACAGGAGGTACCGGTACCGAGTCAATGTGGAGGCTATATACAGGAGGTACCGGTACCTAGTCAATGTGGAGGCTATATACAGGACGTACCAGTACCGTGTCAGTGTAGAGACTATATACAGGGGGGTACCAGTACCGAGTCAATGTGGAGGCTATATACAGGAGGTACCAGTACCGAGTCAGTGTAGAGACTATATACAGGGGGGTAGCAGTACCGAGTCAGTGTGGAGGCTATATACAGGGGTACCAGTACCGAGTCAGTGTGGAGGCTATATACAGGGGGTACCAGTACCGAGTCAGTGTGGAGGCTATATACATGGGTACCAGTACCGAGTCAGTGTGGAGGCTATATACAGGGGTACCAGTACCGAGTCAGTGTGGAGGCTATATACAGGGGGTACCAGTACCGAGTCAGTGTGGAGGCTATATACAGGGGTACCAGTACCGAATCAGTGTGGAGGTTATATACAGGGGGTACCAGTACAGAGTCAGTGTAGAGACTATATACAGGGGGTACCAGTACCGAGTCAGTGTGGAGGCTATATACAGGGGTACCAGTACCGAGTCAGTGTGGAGGTTATATACAGAGGGTACCAGTACAGAGTCAGTGTAGAGACTATATACAGGGGGGTACCAGTACCGAGTCAGTGTGGAGGTTATATACAGGGGGTACCGGTACCAAGTCAATGTGCTGGGGTACAGGTTAGTCGAGGTCATTTGTACATGTAGGTAGGGGTAAAGTGACTATGCATAGATAATAAACAGCGAGTAGCAGCAGTGTTAAAACAAGGGGGATAGGGGGCGGTGTCCATGTAAATTGTCCCGGTGACCATTTGATTAATTGTTCAGCAGTCTTATGGCTTGGGGGTATAAGCTGTTGAGGAGCCTTTTGGTCCTAGACATGGCGCTCCGGTACCGCTTGCCGTGCGGTAGCAGAGAGAGCAGTCTATGACTTGAGTGACTGTAGTCTTTTACCATTTTTTGGGCCTTCCTCTGACATGCCTAGTATAGAGGTCCTGGATGGCTGGAAGCTTGGCCCCAGTGATGTACTGGGCCGTACGCACTACCCTCTGTAGCACCTTAAGGTCGGATGCTGAGCAGTTGCCATACCAGGCGGTGAAGCAACCTGTCAGGATGCTCTCATTGGTGCAGCTGTAGAACTGTTTGAGGATCTGGGGAAATATGTCAAATCTTTTCAGTCTCCTGAGGGGGAAAAGGTGTTGTCGTACCCTCTTCATGACTGTCTTGGTGTGTTTGGACCATGATAGTTTGTTGGTGATGTAAACACCAAGGAACTTGAGACTCTCTAGCCGCTCCACTACAGCCCTGTCGATGTTAATGGGGACCTGTTCGACCCTCCTTTTCCTGTAGTCCACAATCAGCTCCTTTGTCTTGCTCACATTAAGGGAGAGGTTGTTGTCCTGGCACCACACTGCCAGGTCTCTGACCTCCTCCCTATAGGCTCATCATTGTCAGTGATCAGGCCTACCATTGTTGTGTCGTCAGCAAACTTAATGATGGTGTTGGAGTCGTGTTTGGCCACACAGTTGTGGGTGAACAGCAAGTACAGGAGGGGGACTAAGCACGCACCACAGAGGGGCCCCAGTGTTGAGGATCAGCGTGGCGGATGTGTTGTTACCTACCTTTACCACCTGGGGGCGGCCCGTCAGGAAGTCCAGGATCCAGTTGCAGAGGGAGGTGTTTAGTCCCAGGGTCCTTAGCTTAGTGAGGAACTTTGAGGGAACTATGGTGTTGAATGCTGAGCTGTAGTCAATGAATGACTTTCTCACATAGGTGTTCCTTTTGTCCAAGTGGGAAAGGGCAGTGTGGAGTGCGGTTGAGATTGCGTCATCTGTGGATCTGTATTCGAATTGGAGTGGGTCTAGTGTTTCTGGGATGATGGATGATGGTGTTGATGGTGTTGATGTGATCCATGACCAGCCGTTCAAAGCACTCCATGGCTACCGATGTGAGTGCTATGGGGCTGTAGTCATTTAGGCAGGTTACCTTCGCTTTCTTGGGCACAGGGACTATGGTGGTCTGCTTGAAATGTGTTATAGCAAATAGACACACACCCCTACCCCGCGTCGTACCAGACGAAGTAGCTGTTCTGTGTTACCGATGCAATGAAAACCCAGCCAGCTCTATATTATCCGTGTCGTCGTTCAGCCACGACTCTGTGAATTGTAAGATATTACAGTTTTTAATGTCCCGATGGTAGGATAGTTTTGAACGGAGCTCATCCAGTTTATTCTCCAGTGATGAGAATTGCACATTGGACAATAGAACGGATGGTGGAAGCGGTTTTACCCACTCGCCGACCAATTCTCACAAGGCACTCCGACCTCCGCCCCTCGAATCTCTGTATTTTCTTCACGTAAATGACAGGGTGAGTAATCTCTCTTGCTCTTGGTCGTCATCTTTATAAGTCACCTTGATTTAGTACCTGTGTGTTTCACCTGTTTCTTTATGGAAATATTTAGTGAACTCCATGACAGTATCTAATGCAAGGGGTTATAGCAGTATGCAAGTAGACTACAAATGCATGCTGGGCCGGGCATGCCCTGAGCTTGTGAAATGAGCACTTCTGGAGCGAAATTGTAATCTATGAGAAGGTCGATGCTTCAGCCTTTGGGAATCTCGCTTCGTGCTCCAGTCAAATTGGGAATGCTCCGCTCCAGCCCCGCCCCTCGCTCCGCTCCAGCTCCGCCCCTCGTTCTGCTCTGCTCAAATACTCTGTATGCCACTAAAGAGGAAAACTGCCATGGTACACAACTTGTTCAGATATTATGCTGTTGTTGAGTGTGGTTTGGACCAAAGTCCTGGGAGAGCTGTGGCCACTCTCCAGCGATCTCTCTTCCATAGGGTTTGTTTCTGGGATGTCTCTGCGGTCAGTGTGTGTGGGTGTGTGTTTTCTCTGTCTTACCCAGGGTGCCATCAGCAGCTTGCAGCTGACCCTGATCCGGTCTCCCCTCCGGATCTCTCAGTCTGTCAACGCAAGCTTCGTCCTGTCTGTCTGTCTGTCTGTCTGTCTGTCTGTCTTACACCTGCTTCTCCATGTTCTGTCTCGTTCTCTGTCCTCTCTACAGGCCAAAGTGGAAAACGAGGTCCTAAGTTACAAAGATCTGGCCGCACTGCCTAAGATTAAAGCTATTTGTGACGTGCAGCGGCCCGATCTCATTCCCTGTGAGTCTTATCACAGATACTCCTCTGATGACAGACTAGAACGCTACAGCTATGGGGAGGTATTGATACGCTAGTGCTACTCTAGTTGACCTCTGTGTGTGTGCTTATGTATGTGTGTGTGCGTGATGCCCACTGCCCTGTGCCCCTGTGCCCCTGTGCCCTCTTCTCTCTGTGTCCTCCTCTCCCTGTGTCCTCCTCTCTCTGTGTCCTCCTCTTTCTGTGCCCCTGTGCCCTCTTCTCTCTGTGTCCTCCTCTCCCTGTGTCCTCCTCTCTCTGTGTCCTCCTCTCCCTGTGCCCTCTTCTCTCTGTGTCCTCCTCTCCCTGTGTCCTCCTCTCCCTGTGTCCTCCTCTCCCTGTGTCCTCCTCTCTCTGTGTCCTCCTCTCCCTGTGTCCTCCTCTCTCTGTGTCCTCCTCTCCCTGTGTCCTCCTCTCCCTGTGTCCTCCTCTTTCTGTGTCCTCCTCTCCCTGTGTCCTCCTCTCTCTGTGTCCTCCTCTTTCTGTGTCCTCCTCTCTCTGTGTCCTCCTCTCTCTGTGTCCTCCTCTCTCTGTGTCCTCCTCTCTCTGTGTCCTCCTCTCCCTGTGTCCTCCTCTTTCTGTGTCCTCCTCTCCCTGTGTCCTCCTCTTTCTGTGTCCTCCTCTCCCTGTGTCCTCCTCTCCCTGTGTTCTCCTCTCCCTGTGTCCTCCTCTCTCTGTGTCCTCCTCTCTCTGTGTCCTCCTCTCTCTGTGTCCTCCTCTCCCTGTGTCCTCCTCTTTCTGTGTCCTCCTCTCCCTGTGTCCTCCTCTTTCTGTGTCCTCCTCTCCCTGTGTCCTCCTCTCCCTGTGTTCTCCTCTCCCTGTGTCCTCCTCTTTCTGTGCCCCTGTGCCCTCTTCTCTCTGTGTCCTCCTCTCCCTGTGTCCTCCTCTCCCTGTGTCCTCCTCTTTCTGTGCCCCTGTGCCTGCTGTCTCTGTGTCTCCCTGTTGCTCCCTCCCCCAGCTTCCCTCTTTAACCCCTGTGTGTGTGTGGTTGTAGCGTGGTCACAAAACCATGTTAAAACATCACTACATCCTCGTGAGCCTCCTGCTTTGGCCACAGATTTGAATTGATCAGACTTCGAGAGACACTCACTGAACAATTTGTCAATTACACGCTTCATACTTTCGCGCCGTGGCCTTTGTAACTGAATGTACTATTTATTGAGATTATTTTACATTGGTAAACCAAAGCCGCAAACAAAATGGATTCTTCATGTTTACTGTGAGGGTTTCTATGTACTATGTAACCCTATTAAAACCGGCATCGCAAAAAGGACTTTAAGTCATGTTATTCATGGTTTAGTAAAGCTCACGGATACCATTTGATCTATCCCATGTTTGGCTCTGAATAGCATTCTGCTAAGTCATTCTGGAGAGCATGGGTGCTATTGACTGACTGATTCCACTGCTCTCTCTTCACTCCTCTCCTGTCCTCTACGGTCTCTGGGAACTCTCTCTCCAAACTCTCAGGTAATTACATTCCATGCACTACTGCACTGAATCACTTGACAGGGAGGGGATGGCTGAACGGGAATGAGAGGGTGTATGTGGGATATACTGTTGGGTCCATGTGATGACGGTAGCCGTAGAAGAGGCACAGAGCTCTCAACTGACTTGATTAAATAACTATTAGATGAAAGAATGTACACAAGTAAACAATGTGGTGTTAGCAAGGGTGCCAGCCAGACAGACAGCCAGACAGCCAGCCAGACAGACAGACAGACAGACAGACAGACAGACAGACAGACAGACAGAGTCCTGCAAACAGACAGACAGACAGATAGACTGAGCCCTGCAGACAGACAGACAGACAGACTGAGCCCTGCAGACAGACAGATAGACAGAGTCCTGCAAACAGACAGACAGACAGACAGACAGACAGACAGACAGACAGACAGACAGACAGACAGACAGACAGACTGAGCCCTGCAGACAGACAGACAGACAGACAGACAGACAGACAGACAGACAGACAGACAGACAGACAGACAGACAGACAGACAGACAGACAGACAGACAGACAGACAGACAGACAGACAGACAGACAGACAGACAGACAGACAGACAGACAGACAGACAGACAGACAGACAGACTGAGCCCTTCAGACAGACAGACAGACTGAGCCCTGCAGACAGACAAATAGACTGAGCCCTGCAGACAGACAGACAGACTGAGCCCTGCAGACAGACAGAGCCCTGCAGACAGACAGACAGACAGATAGACTGAGCCCTGCAGACAGACAGATAGACTGAGCCCTGCAGACAGACAGATAGACTGAGCCCTGCAGACAGACAGATAGACTGAGCCCTGCAGACAGACAGATAGACTGAGCCCTGCAGACAGACACCAGACTGAGCCCTGCAGACAGACAGACAAACACTGACCTGTGACTCCTGTGCTTCCCAGGACGTCTATGACAGGGTAGAGCTGAGACAAAGGCGCTCCTCCAGCCCAGGCTTCAATGACTCTCCCACCTACAGCCGCCAGGGCATGTCTCCCACCGTGTCCACCTCCTGCTCCCCACAGCACCGCTTCCGCCCCGGTGAGTGTCTCTCAATGGAACATGACCGCGTCACTCTGCGGTACACATGGGCACGAGAAACTCCTCCTTGAAAAGAAATGTTCGAGATTAAATACCATCAATAATTTTGCCTTCAAATGTCAACAAGAAAACAATTCTAGACCGATACTGAGTTTGATCATGTTAGAAGGCGTCGGGAGTGATTTATCCCTATGCCCTGTGTGTACATCCTATACGTGACTGGAACAACATTAGTTCCTATAGGTGACTGGAACAACATTAGTTCCTATATGTGACTGGAACAACATTAGTTCCTGTAGGTGACTGGAACAACATTAGTTCCTATATGTGACTGGAACAACATTAGTTCCTATATGTGACTGGAACAACATTAGTTCCTGTAGGTGACTGGAACAACATTAGTTCCTATATGTGACTGGAACAACATTAGTTCCTATAGGTGACTGGAACAACATTAGTTCCTGTAGGTGACTGGAACAACATTAGTTCCTATATGTGACTGGAACAACATTAGTTCCTATAGATGACTGGAACAACATTAGTTCCTGTAGGTGACTGGAACAACATTAGTTCCTATATGTGACTGGAACAACATTAGTTCCTATAGGTGACTGGAACAACATTAGTTCCTGTAGGTGACTGGAACAACATTAGTTCCTGTAGGTGACTGGAACAACATTAGTTCCTATATGTGACTGGAACCACATTAGTTCCTATATGTGACTGGAACAACATTAGTTCCTATAGGTGACTGGAACAACATTAGTTCCTATTGGTGACTGGAACAACATTAGTTCCTGTAGGTGACTGGAACAACATTAGTTTCTATATGTGACTGGAACAACATTAGTTCCTATATGTGACTGGAACAACATTAGTTCCTATAGGTGACTGGAACACCATTAGTTCCTATATGTGACTGGAACAACATTAGTTCCTATAGGTGACTGGAACAACATTAGTTCCTATAGGTGACTGGAACAACATTAGTTCATATATGTGACTGGAACAACATTAGTTTCTATATGTGACTGGAACAACATTAGTTCCTATAGGTGACTGGAACAACATTAGTTCCTATAGGTGACTGGAACAACATTAGTTCCTATTGGTGACTGGAACAACGTTAGTTTCTATATGTGACTGGAACAACATTAGGTCCACGTTAACACACTCAGGCTTGGGAGCCACTCATGCACCCACATTACCATCCCCTCCAGTACTGCCATACAGTCACACCCCTGCCTCCTCTTCTCCAGACTCCTCTTAGAGTCTGATAATACTGTAGTACCTGAAGTATATGTGGTGGGAATGGTGGTGGTGATGGTGGTGATGATGGTAGTGAATGTGGTGATGGTGAATGTGATAGTGGTGAATGTGATAGTGGTGATGGTGGTGAATGTGATGATGGTGGTGGTGGTGGTAGTGGTAAATCAAATTTCAAATCAAATGTATTTATATAGCCCTTCGTACATCAGCTGATATCTCAAAGTGCTGTACAGAAACCCAGCCTAAAACCCCAAACAGCAAGCAATGCAGGTGTAGAAGCACGGTGGCTAGGAAAAACTCCCTAGAAAGGCCAAAACCTAGGAAGAAACCTAGAGAGGAACCAGGCTATATGGGGTGGCCAGTCCTCTTCTGGCTGTGCCGGGTGGAGATTATAACAGAACATGGCCAAGATGTTCAAATGTTCATAAATGACCAGCATGGTCCAATAATAATAAGGCAGAACAGTTGAAACTGGAGCAGCAGCACGGCCAGGTGGACTGGGGACAGCAAGGAGTCATCATGTCAGGTAGTCCTGAGGCATGGTCCTAGGGCTCAGGTCCTCCGAGAGAGAGAAAGAAAGAGAGAAAGAGAGAATTAGAGAGAGCACACTTAAATTCACACAGGACACCGAATAGGACAGGAGAAGTACTCCAGATATAACAAACTGACCCTAGCCCCCCGACACATAAACTACTGCAGCATAAATACTGGAGGCTGTGACAGGAGGGGTCAGGAGACACTGTGGCCCCATCCGAGGACACCCCCGGACAGGGCCAAACAGGAAGGATATAACCCCACCCACTTTGCCAAAGCACAGCCCCCACACCACTAGATGGATATCTTCAACCACCAACTTACCATCCTGAGACAAGGCTGAGTATAGCCCACAAAGATCTCCATCACGGCACAACCCAAGGGGGGGGCGCCAACCCAGACAGGATGATCACATCAGTGACTCAACCCACTCAGGTGACGCACCCCTCCCAGGGACGGTATGAAAGAGCACCAGTAAGCCAGTGACTCAGCCCCTGTAATAAGGTTAGAGGCAGAGAATCACAGTGGAAAGAGGGGAACTGGCCAGGCAGAGACAGCAAGGGCGGTCCGTTACTCCAGAGCCTTTCTGTTCACCTTCACACTCCTGGGCCAGACTACACTCAATCATATGACCCACTGAAGAGATGAGTCTTCAGTAAAGACTTAAAGGTTGAGACCGAGTTTGCGTCTCTGACATGGGTAGGCAGACCGTTCCATAAAAATTGAGCTCTATAGGAGAAAGCCCTGCCTCCAGCTGTTTGCTTAGAAATTCTAGGGACAATTAGGAGCTCTGCGTCTTGTGACCGTAGCGTACGTGTAGGTATGTACGGCAGGACCAAATCAGAGAGATAGGTAGGAGCAAGCCCATGTAATGCTTTGTAGGTTAGCAGTAAAACCTTGAAATCAGCCCTTGCTTTGACAGGAAGCCAGTGTAGGGAGGCTAGCACTGGATTAATATGATCAAATGTTTTGGTTCTAGTCAGGATTCTAGCAGCCGTATTTAGCACTAACTGAAGTTTATTTAGTGCTTTATCCGGGTAGCCGGAAAGTAGAGCATTGCAGTAGTCTAACCTAGAAGTGACAAAAGCATGGATACATTTTTCTGCTCATTTTTGGACAGAAAGTTTCTGATTTTTGCAATGTTACGTAGATGGGAAAAAGCTGTCCTTGAAATGGTCTTGATATGTTCTTCAAAAGAGAGATCAGGGTCCAGAGTAACGCTGAGGTCCTTCACAGTTTTATTTGAGACGACTGTACAACCATTAAGATTAATTGTCAGATTCAACAGAAGATCTCTTTGTTTCTTGGGACCTAGAACAAGCATCTCTGTTTTCTCAGGGTTTAAAAGTAGAAAGTTTGCAGCCATCCACTTCCTTATGTCTGAAACACATGCTTCTAGCGAGGGCAATTTTGGGGCTTCACCATGTTTCATTGAAATGTACAGCTGTGTGTCATCCGCATAGCAGTGAAAGTTAACATTATGTTTTCGAATGACATCCCCAAGAGGTAAAATATATAGTGAAAACAATAGTGGTCCTAAAACGGAACCTTGAGGAACACCGAAATGTACAGTTGATTTGTCAGAGGACAAACCATTCACAGAGAAAAACTGATATCTTTCCAACAGATAAGATCTAAACCAGGTAGTGATGTTGGTGGTGTTGATAGTAGTGGTGGTGTTGATGGTGGTGGTGATGATGGTGATGGTGATGCTGGTGGTGATGCTGGTGGTGGTGGTGGTGATGGTAGTAGTGATGGTGGTAGTGATGGTGGTGTTGGTGATTGATGTTGGTGGTGATGGTAATGGTGTTGGTGATTGATGTTGGTGGTGATGGTAATGGTGGTGGTAGTGGTGATGGTGATGGTGGTGGTAGTGGTAATGGTAGTGATGGTGGTGGTGATGGTGGTGGTAGTGGTAATGGTAGTGATGGTGGTGGTAGTGGTAATGGTAGTGATGGTGGTGGTGGTGGTGTTGGTAATGGTGATGGGGTAGTGTTGGTAGTGATGTTGGTGGTGATGGTAGTGATGGTGGTGGTAATGGGGGTAGTGTTGGTAGTGATGGTGGTGGTGATGGTAATGGTGATGGGGGTAGTGTTGGTAGTGATGGTGGTGGTGATGGTGATGGGGGTAGTGTTGGTAGTGTTGGTGGTGGTAGTGGTGATGGTACTGATGGTGGTGGTGGTGGTGGTGGTGGTGGTGGTGGTGGTGTTGGTAATGGTAATGGGGTAGTGTTGGTAGTGATGTTGGTGGTGATGGTAGTGATGGTGGTGGTAGTGGTGATGGTACTGATGGTGGTGGTGGTGGTGGTGGTGGTGGTGGTGGTGGTGGTGGTGTTGGTAATGGTGATGGGGTAGTGTTGGTAGTGATGTTGGTGGTGATGGTAGTGATGGTGGTGGTAGTGGTAATGGTAGTGATGGTGGTGGTGTTGGTAGTGATGTTGGTGGTGATGGTGATGGGGGTAGTGTTGGTAGTGATGGTGGTTGGTAGTGGTGATGGTACTGATGGTGGTGGTGGTGGTGGTGGTGGTGTTGGTAATGGTGATGGGGTAGTGTTGGTAGTGATGTTGGTGGTGATGGTAGTGATGGTGGTGGTAGTGGTAATGGTAGTGATGGTGGTGGTGTTGGTAGTGATGTTGGTGGTGATGGTAATGGTGATGGGGGTAGTGATGGTAGTGATGGTGGTGGTAGTGGTGATGGTACTGATGGTGGTGGTGGTGGTGGTGGTGGTGGTGGTGTTGGTAATGGTGATGGGGTAGTGTTGGTAGTGATGTTGGTGGTGATGGTAGTGATGGTGGTGGTAGTGGTAATGGTAGTGATGGTGGTGGTGTTGGTAGTGATGTTGGTGGTGATGGTAATGGTGATGGGGGTAGTGATGGTAGTGATGGTGGTGGTAGTGGTGATGGTACTGATGGTGGTGGTGGTGGTGGTGGTGGTGGTGGTGGTAATGGTGATGGGGTAGTGTTGGTAGTGATGTTGGTGGTGATGGTAGTGATGGTGGTGGTAGTGGTAATGGTAGTGATGGTGGTGGTGTTGGTAGTGATGGTGGTGGTGATGGTAATGGTGATGGGGTAGTGTTGGTAGTGATGTTGGTGGTGATGGTAGTGATGGTAGTGATGGTGGTGGTGGTGGTGGTGTTGGTAGTGATGGTGGTGGTGATGGTAGTGATGGTGGTGGTAATGGTGTTGGTAGTGATGGTGGTGGTAATGGTGTTGGTAGTGATGGTGGTGGTAGTGGTAATGGTAGTGATGGTGGTGGTAATGGTGTTGGTAGTGATGGTGGTGGTAATGGTGATGGTAGTGATGGTGGTGGTAATGGTGATGGTAGTGATGGTGGTGGTAATGGTAGTGGTAGTGATGGTGGTGGTAATGGTGATGGTAGTGATGGTGGTGGTAATGGTAGTGGTAGTGATGGTGGTGGTGTTGGTAATGGTGATGGGGGTAGTGATGGTAGTGATGGTGGTGGTGGTGGTAATGGTAGTGGTAGTGATGGTGGTGGTAATGGTGATGGTAGTGATGGTGGTGGTAATGGTGATGGTAGTGATGGTGGTGGTAATGGTGATGGTAGTGATGGTGGTGGTAATGGTGATGGTAGTGATGGTGGTGGTAATGGTGATGGTAGTGATGGTGGTGGTAATGGTAGTGGTGGTGGTGGTAATGGTGATGGTAGTGATGGTGGTGGTAATGGTAGTGGTAGTGATGGTGGTGGTGTTGGTAATGGTGATGGGGGTAGTGATGGTAGTGATGGTGGTGGTGATGGTGGTGGTAATGGTAGTGGTAGTGATGGTGGTGGTAATGGTGGTGGTAATGGTAGTGGTAGTGATGGTGGTGGTATACTGCAGGGGATTGCTCTTCCCCCATTCTCTCATGCTATAACATCCATCCCTCTCTCATTGTCTAATAGCAGGTCATATAACATGTAGATTACTATCATAGCAGACTTGGCAGTTGTTTTATGATGTTGTTTCCTCTGCAGTCAGGCATAGGACATCTTTAATTCCAGAAACTAAATGTCTTCTATCTCTGACTGGCTGGCTCTCTGTGAGCGTGGGCTTGGCTGAGGTTTGGCTGTGGAATGGGAATGGGATGAGTCTGGTTAAGGGGCGGTGCCAAGCCTTGGCTCATGCTCTGGTTTCTGTCACTGTCATTATTCTTGGACTGACTGTCTGCAGGCACTGAGAGTGGCAGGAGCTCTCTCTCTTACAGTCAGCTTGACACCAGGTCCAGCATGTCCACCACCTACCAAGCCCCCAAGCATTTCCATGTGCCAGGTAGGCCTCTGGTTTTCCTGTCCTTAACCCCCATCCTCCTCTTCCTCCTCCTACCCATCCTCCTCCTCCTTACCATCCTCCTCTTCCTCTTCCTCCCCCTCCCCATCCTCCTCCTCCTTACCATCCTCCTCTTCCTCTTCCACCTCCTTCCCATCCTCCTCCTTACCAACCTCTTCCTCCTCCTCCTCCCCATCCTCTTCCTCCTCCTCCCCATCCTCTTCCTCCTCCTACCCATCCTCTTCCTCCTCCTACCCATCCTCTTCCTCCTCCTACCCATCCTCCTCATCCTTACCATCCTCCTCTTCCAACTCCTTCCCATCCTCCTCCTTACCAACCTCTTCCTCCTCCTCCTCCTTACCATCCTCCTCTTCCACCTCCTTCCCATCCTCCTCCTTACCAACCTCTTCCTCCTCCTCCTCCTTACCATCCTCCTCTTCCACCTCCTTCCCATCCTCCTCCTTACCAATCTCTTCCTCCTCCTACCCATCCTCCTCCTCCTTACCAACCTCCTCTTCCACCTCCTTCCCATCCTCCTCCTTACCGATCTCTTCCTCCTCCTCCTCCCCTTCCTCTTCCTTCCCATCATCTTCCTCTTCCTCTGCATCCTCTTCCTCCCCATCCTCTTCCTCCTACTCCCCATCCTCCTCCTCCTTGTCCTCTTTCTCCTCCTCCTCCTCCTCCCCATCCTCTTTCTCCTTATCTTCCCCATCTTCTTCCTCCTCCTCCCCATCCTCCCCATCCTCTTCCTCCCTATCCTCCTCTTCCTCCTCTTGTCCTCAACTGAAGTCCGACCTAAAATGTTTTCGAAGGTCCCAATGTGGGGGTATCTTACACCCTACTAACTGTGTGTAGTCAGCCTGCAACTGACTGGCTGTGTGGAGTACCATGTCTCTCTGCATCGCTTGCCTCCTTCACGATGACACCCTCACCCTATCCATCATTGCCATTATGCAGACGTCATCACTGGTTGTGTCTCTTTGTTACCCTGTCGTCATCTGTGACTAGCTCTTCCTCTTCTATTCTCTGTGCTGAGGGTCTATTGTAACCAGATGCTGTGTCCGTCGTCCCCTCTCCATCTGATGTTTTGTTTCATTTGCCTTTATAAACTGGGTGGTTCGAGCCCTGAATGCTGATTGGCTGACAGCCATGGTATATCAGACTGTATACCACGGGTATGACAAAACATGTATTTTTACTGCTCTAATGACGTTGGTAAGCAGTTTATAATAGCAAAACAGCACGTCTGGGGTCCGCGATGCGTCGTGCCTAAGAACAGCCCTGAACCGTGGTAGATTGGCCATATACCACAGCCCCTCGCACCTCAATGCTTAAATATACTGTACATGCACAGCAGAACCCATTATACGCCATCTGTTGTATTGACGGTGTCACTTTAATCAGTCATTAGAGTCCAGACAAGGATGGCAGGAGATTGGCAAAATGGGTTATTAATTTTATATACAGGATACAGTCTTACAGTACACATTACACAATACAATACAACACATTGTGACACAATACAACACATTGCAACACAATACAATACAACACAATACAACACAACACAGCACAGCACCGCAACGCAACGCAACGCAACACAATACAATACAATACAACACAACAACACAACACAACAACACAACAACATAACACAACACAACAACACAACAACACAACACAACAACACAACAACACAACACAACAACACAACACAACACAACACAACACAACACAATACAACACAATACAACACAACTTCTAACACCGTTAGTACTTTCCTCTTCTATCATGTACTCTCCATCCCGGTGGATCTAAAAGATTGACCTTTCCCCTCCCTACTCTTCTTCTTACCTTTTCTCTTTTCAATGTTTCATCTCCTCTCTCTCTCTCTCTCATTGTGTGTCCTCAGCCACAGGGGATCTCAACATCTACAGGAAACCTCCCATCTATAAGCGTCATGGTATATGTGTGGGGCTGCCTGCCGTGAGGCATTGTCTGTGATGTGATTTAGCTGTGATTGATGTGTTTGTTGTGTGTGTGTGTGTCCCAACAAAACCACACAGTTGAATGTATCAACCTCTTACAACAATGATCAAGCTAAAAGATGAATCACCGTCAATTGTAGCTACCTCATTGGAAGTATACCGTGTCTCAGAGGATGAGGAGCTATTGGCAATATTTAATCTTCTGGCATTTTTTTTTTGTGGTGTAAATCAAATATATTTTATTTTTTAATGTGATGTTGTTGTAACGATGTGCGCTGAGATTCGGAAAGCAAGTTCGGGAGTGTTTTAATAAATAATCAATAATAACAATAACAAACCATAAATAAACAATAAACAATGACACCTGGGGAAGGAACCAAAGGGAGAAACATATATATATACACACAGTATATCACAAAAGTGAGTACACCCCTCACATTTTTGTAAATATTTGAGTATATCTTTTCATGTGACAACACTGAAGAAATGACACTTTGCTACAATGTAAAGTAGTGAGTGTACAGCTTGTATAACAGTGTAAATTTGCTGTCCCCTCAAAATAACTCAACACACAGCCATTAATGTCTAATCCGCTGGCAGCAAAAGTGAGTACACCCCTAAGTGAAAATGTCCAAATTGGGCCCAAAGTGTCAATATTTTGTGTGGCCACCATCATTTTCCAGCACTGCCTTACCCTCTTGGGCATGGAGTTCACCAGAGCTTCACAGGTTGCCACTGGAGTCCTCTTCCACTCCTCCATGATGACATCACAGAGCTGGTGGATGTTAGAGACCTTGCACTCCTCCACCTTCCATTTGAGGATGCCCCACAGATGCTCAATAGGGTTTAGGTCTGGAGACATGCTTGGCCAGTCCATCACCTTTACCCTCAGCTTCTTTAGCAAGGCAGTGGTCGTCTTGGAGGTGTGTTTGGGGTCGTTATCATGTTGGAATATTTTCACCAGTAATTAAGACAACACACTGAGCGTAAATATATATATTGATTGAAATTGTTCCCGAATGAGTGAGTGTTCATGTGTAAAGGATTAGCATTTCAATTGTTATAATTATTACTCTGTAGTGACTTCTTAGTCGACCCCCACTTCCCCTTTTGTCTAACAAGCCGCCATGCCGGTTCAGCCCACTAGGGGCACATTCTCCTATCATGTTTGTTTATGCATTTCTGTGAATTACTTAGTTAGTAATAAATAAATGATTTAAGACAATTGATGTATGGATGACTCATAGTGAAGACTGGGTTCGTGCAGATAACCAACAATTTACGACGTTCGGAATGAGACTAACGTGAGGTAAAGTAAATAATTAATTTGAACACTAATTGATCAGATAAAATATCTGTAAAGTTATTTTAGGAAATGATAACATTGTAATCTGAATATTTTTCCTTGGTGCCCCGACTTCCTAGTTAATTAGTTATGTGATTAATCAGTTGATCGCGTAATAACTCATTACAGAGAATCTTTGATAAATCTATCAGTCTTCAGTTAATGATAGTAAAGACACAACACTGCCCTGCGGCCCAGTCTCCGAAGGGAGGGGATCATGCTCTGCTTCAGTATGTCACAGTACATGTTGGCATTCATGGTTCCCTCAATGAACTGTAGCTCCCCATTGTTGGCAGCACTCATGCAGCCCCAGACCATGACACTCCAACCACCATGCTTGACTGTAGGCAAGACACACTTGTCTTTGTACTCCTCACCTGGTTGCCGCCACACATGCTTGACACCATCTGAACCAAATAAGTTTATCTTGGTCTCATCAGACCACAGGACATGGTTCCAGTAATCCATGTCCTTAGTCTGCTTGTCTTCAGCAAACTGTTTGCGGACTTTCTTGTGCATCATCTTTAGAAGAGTCTTCCTTCTGGGACGATAGCCATGCAGACCAATTTGATGCAGTGTACGGCGTATGGTCTGAGCACTGACAGGCTGACCCCCCACCCCTTCAACCTCTGCAGCAATGCTGGCAGCACTCATACGTCTATTTCCCAAAGACAACCTCTGGATATGACGCTGAGCACGTGCACTCAACCTCTTTGGTCGACCATGGCGAGGCCTGTTCTGAGTGGAACCTGTCCAGTTAAACCGCAGTATGGTCTTGGCCACCGTGCTGCAGCTCAGTTTCAGGGTCTTGGCAATCTTCTTATAGCCCAGGCCATCTTTATGTAGAGCAACAATTCTTTTTTTCAGATCCTCAGAGAGTTCTTTGCCATGAGGTGCCATGTTGAACTTCCAGTGACCAGTCAGTAGGAGGGAGTGTGAGAGCGATGACACCAAATTTAATACACCTGCATTCACACCTGAGACCTTGTAACACTAACGAGTCACATGACACCGGGGAGGGAAAATGGCTAATTGGGCCCAATTTGGACATTTTCACTTAGGGGTGTACTCACTTTTGTTGCCAGCGGTTTAGACATTAATGGATGTGTCTAGACTTCAGAGATAGGTCAACTAGTTGTTTTACCTCTAGACTTCAGAGATAGGTGAACTAGTTGTTTTACCTCTAGACTTCAGAGATAGGTCAACTAGTTGTTTTACCTCTAGACTTCAGAGATAGGTCAACTAGTTGTTTTACCTCTAGACTTCAGAGATAGGTCAACTAGTTGTTTTACCTCTAGACTTCAGAGATAGGCCTAATCAGTTTCCCTGTTTCATGGTTGAGTAGTTGTGCAGATCACCAAGGTGCATTGCTGACCATGAGAGTATATCTGTGTCAGTCTATAAGTACTGTTCACTGTCCTGTATGTTTGTGTACTTTACAGACTTATGGTGTTTTTCTGTTAAGATACAGTAGCAACACACGTACTACCGAGACATTCAGGGATCATATGCTTCAGCATTAACACAGCCTACAGCATTTACTTGCACATAAAGCCATCGCTACCAAGTTGTTGAGCCAGTCTGAACAGGTACTATCACGTGTGCTCTCAGACAAAGTCTGTGTACGTGCATTGATGCAAAAGAATGTTCTTGCGACATCATAATGAGCAGCACGGTCTCTCTGACATCATATTGAGCAGCACGGTCTCTGTGACATCATATTGAGCAGCACGGTCTCTGTGACATCATATTGAGCAGCACTGTCTCTGTGACATCATATTGAGCAGCACTGTCTCTGTGACATCATATTGAGCAGCACGGTCTCTGTGACATCATATTGAGCAGCACGGTCTCTGTGACATCATATTGAGCAGCACGGTCTCTGTGACATCATATTGAGCTGTCTCTGTGACATCATATTGAGCAGCACGGTCTCTGTGACATCATATTGAGCAGCACGGTCTCTGTGACATCATATTGAGCAGCACGGTCTCTGTGACATCATATTGAGCAGCACTGTCTCTGTGACATCATATTGAGCAGCACTGTCTCTGTGACATCATATTGAGCAGCACGGTCTCTGTGACATCATATTGAGCAGCACGGTCTCTGTGACATCATATTGAGCAGCACGGTCTCTGTGACATCATATTGAGCAGCACGGTCTCTGTGACATCATATTGAGCTGTCTCTGTGACATCATATTGAGCAGCACGGTCTCTGTGACATCATATTGAGCAGCACTGTCTCTGTGACATCATATTGAGCAGCACTGTCTCTGTGACATCATATTGAGCTGTCTCTGTGACATCATATTGAGCAGCACTGTCTCTGTGACATCATATTGAGCAGCACTGTCTCTGTGACATCATATTGAGCAGCACGGTCTCTGTGACATCATATTGAGCTGTCTCTGTGACATCATATTGAGCAGCACGGTCTCTGTGACATCATATTGAGCAGCACTGTCTCTGTGACATCATATTGAGCAGCACGGTCTCTGTGACATCATATTGAGCAGCACTGTCTCTGTGACATCATATTGAGCAGCACGGTCTCTGTGACATCATATTGAGCTGTCTCTGTGACATCATATTGAGCTGTCTCTGTGACATCATATTGAGCTGTCTCTGTGTTCACTAGACGTAACATGGTTTGAACATGTTTCCCATTCCAACACCAGAGTGAGGAGGAGAAACAGAGTATATTCATTCATAATACATTCAAGTCTCTGGATACAATAGGGACGCACGCAGGCTGTCGTGTACAGTGTGTAGACCACGCCACACAATTATAATGTGTTAAGAGTGAGACACATGCCTTAGGCCAGGGGGCTACCACTTCCACAGAACCTAATGATCCAGACTGGTTTCAATGTCCAACATGTTGAGAGCTGATTCTGAATCCATCAGGACACGCAGCCTTCCGACATGGTGCTCCTGTCCTGCAATAGTTATTGCTACCTCATGATTTGCAATGCAATCAGCCCCCACCAGAGGCAGTGCGGAGGTAGCTAGATAGATAGATAGAAATCACTGAGTACCGGTGGGCCATCTATCAACAGAGAGGTGACAGAGGTATGATGAGTTATAGGACTCTCTCTCTCTCTCTCTCTCTCTCTGCCTCTCTCTCTGCCTCTCTTTCTCTCTCTCTGTCTCTCTCTCTCTCTGCCCCTCTCTCTCTCTGCTTCTCTCTCTTTCTCTCTCTCTGTCTCTCTCTCTCTCTGCCCCTCTCTCTCTCTGCTTCTCTCTCGTTATCTCTCTCTGCCTCTCCCTCTCTCTCTCGCTCAATTTTCGACATGTGGCTAATATAACCTTCCTTCTCCTAGTCCCTCTCCCTTCATCCTTCTGTACTGTCCTTGGTCAACTGTCCTCTGTGTAAGTACCTGAGCCAGTCTACCTATCTGCAGTCTATTTTTATCAGACCACTTACTTACCAGATATTATCAACGCTATCTATCTCCTCATTCATTTTCTTTACCTCCCCTCTCTTCATCTCTCTCTTCATCTCTCTCTTCCTCTCTCTTTCTCTCTTCATCTCTCTCTCTCTCTCTCTCTCTCTCTCTCCCTCCCTCTCTCTCTCTCTCTTCATCTCTCTCTCTCTCTTCATCTCTCTCTTCCTATCTCTTCATCTCTCTCTCTCTGTCTCTCTCTCTCTTCTCTCTGTATCTCTCTCTCTCTCCCCACCTCTCTCTCTCTGTCTGACAGAACCTGTGCAGGTGATCTAGGTGCTGCTGTAACCCCTTCTCAATGGGAGGCAGCAGTACCAGGTCATCTGTGTAAGGTGAGACCAGGTGCTGCAGATTCTCTAAATCTAAATCCTCTGTCAGTCCTCTTTTAGAGACTAACTAGACTGAAGCTCCCTGCATGCATTCCCCACCACATCTCTGCCCTTCTCTGCCTCACTCTCTGCATTCCCCACCACATCTCTGCCCTTCTCTGCCTCACTCTCTGCATTAAGACCAAAACAAACCGGCTAGACAATCAGTCATTACTGGGAGAGGAATACGGTTTTCTCTCAGGCTGCCTGCCATCATTAGTGGTGTGTGTGTACGTGTGTGTACGTGTGTGTACGTGTGTGTGTTCTCACCTCATCATGTTCTCTCCCTACAGATGTTTCAAACTACTCGGCCACTAAGAGTAAAGCCAGCGACAACATCCTCCAGACTTCCCAGTTTCCTGACTCGTACTCTCCTGACCACGACCACCAGCAGTCTAACTACTACCCCTACACTCCCTCTCCCAGAGGTACCGTCTAACCACTACCCCCTACACTCCCTCTCCCAGAGGTACCGTCTAACCACTACCCCTACACTCCCTCTCCCAGAGGTACCGTCTAACCACTACCCCTACACTCCCTCTCCCAGAGGTACCGTCTAACCACTACCCCTACACTCCCTCTCCCAGAGGTACCGTCTAACCACTACCCCGACACTCCCTCTGCCAGAGGTACCGTCTAACCACTACCCCGACACTCCCTCTCCCAGAGGTACCGTCTAACCACTACCCCCGACACTCCCTCTCCCAGAGGTACCGTTTAACCACTACACCTACACTCCCTCTCCCAGAGGTACAGTCTAACCACTACCCCTACACTCCCTCTCCCAGAGGTACCGTCTAACCACTACCGCTACACTCCCTCTCCCAGAGGTATCGTCTAACCACTACCCCTACACTCCCTCTCCCAGAGGTACCGTCTAACTACTACCCATACACTCCCTCTCCCAGAGGTACCGTTAACCACTACCCTGACACTCCCTCTCCGAGAGGTACCGTCTAACCACTACCCCGACACTACCCCGACACTCCCTCTCCCAGGGGCTACCGTCTAACCAGTACCCTGACACTCCCTCTCCCAGAGGTACCGTTAACCACTACCCTGACACTCCCTCTCCCAGAGGTACAGTCTAACCACTACCCTGACACTCCCTCTCCCAGAGGTACTGCTGCTAAGGACCCAGAGGATTCACTGTTGGCCTAATGGGTTATTGAGAAATTGACTGATATATTGATCAAGATGTTTTTAAACTAAAGAGAGCACGTCTCATCATAGAATTCCTGTGTGTAGCAACCTTGAGTATTTCAACTCTCTCTCTCAGAGGCTGTATCTTAACAGTAGTTGTGATTTCCCTCTCTATCCTTTCTCTCATTCTCTCTCTCTCATTCTCTCTCTCTCATTCTCTCTCTCTCTCTCTCTCTCTCATTCTCTCTCTCTCTCTCTCTCTCTCATTCTCTCTCTCTCTCTCTCTCTCTCTCTCTCTCTCAGGCTGTATCTTAACAGTAGTTGTGATTTCCCTCTCTATCCTCTCTATCCTTTCTCTCTCTCTCTCTCTCTCTCTCTCTCTCTCTCTCTCTCTCTCTCTCTCTCTCTCTCTCAGGCTGTATCTTAACAGTAGTTGTGATTTCCCTCTCTATCCTTTCTCTCTCTCTCTCTGTCTCATCTCAGCTACTCGTGACCGGAGGTTTTCCTCAGGTGGAGAGGAGGATGGGTGGAATCAAAGTCTTAACAGAGTCAGTATAACACAATATATGCTATTCAAAATACTATTAATTTGTATTTGTGAGAGAGTGTGGACCACTGAAAAGGAAACATTGATTAGCCATCTTTGCAATATTAAATGTACTATAAATTATTTATTTATCTGAATGTTTTATTTCTTTAAAGATTCAAAATGCAGAAAAATTCAGGAAATACCACAACTCAACATTGTTTATTTGTTGTTTTGGCAAGATATGGCTGTAAATATTTAATGAATGTTGTCTACAGGGCAAAACAGTCTTCATCCCCAGACATTATCCCTGTTGCTCTGCTCAAGACATATGCTCATGTGTTCTCTTTCTTTGTCTCCTTTCACTTCTCTCTCTCTCTCTCTTCCCCCTACCTCTCTCTATTTCTCTCTCTCTCTCCTCTCCTCCATCTGTCTGTCTGTCTGTCTGTCTGTCTGTCTGTCTGTCTGTCTGTCTGTCTGTCTGTCTGTCTGTCTGTCTGTCTGTCTGTCTGTCTGTCTGTCTGTCTGTCTGTCTGTCTGTCTGTCTGTCTGTCTGTCTGTCTGTCTGTCTGTCTGTCTGTCTGTCTTACACCTGCTTCTCCATGTTCTGTCTCGTTCTCTCTCTCTCTCTCTCCTTCTCTCTCTCCCCCCTTCTCTCTCTCTCTCTCTCTCTCTCTCTCTCTCTCTCTCTCTCTCTCTCTCTCTCTCTCTCTCTCTCTCTCTCTCTCTCTCTCTCTCTCTCTCTCTCTCTCTCTCTCTCTCTCCCTCCCTCCCTCCCTCCCTCCCTCTCCCTCTCCTCTCCTTCTCTTCCCTAGCTCCAAGGTGGTATAGGCCGTATGATTCTGAAGGAGGAGATGAAAGCCAGGTCTGGTTCCTATGACAATGACCCGTGGAGCAGCGCACGGAACTCCCGCACCAACTCCCGCACCAACTCCCGCAGTGGCAGCAAAGAGGCCCTGCACAATGTGGGCTACGGCAACACTGTCAACGGATGTAAGACATCCCACCACCATCCATGGTGCTAAACCCCAGTCCATCCTTTTATCCACACGGACACAAGTATTGAGACGTGATGGATCATCTTACTGTTATAGAAATAGTATTAATTAGGATCCCCAGTCAGCTGCTGCCGAGGCAGCGCCTCCTCTTTCTAGTGTCCAAACAGGAAACAACAGATACAATACATACTGTAGATAAATATACAAGCCATTCAGCAGACGCTGCCTTCCAGAAAGATCCACAGCTAGTGCCTTCATCTTAAGATAGCCAGGCAAGACAACCACATATCACAGTCGTACCCCAACCCACGCATCACATACATAATACAATAAATTATACAATGCACAATACAATAGAAAATGCATCAAAACGTCTGTGTGTCTCTTCACAGTCCCTGTCGTGCCTTAAGCTGTTTTTATTTCTAGCTTGAGTTACCTGGGTTACCAGAGAGTTCTATGTAGTCATGTTACCTGGGTTACCAGAGAGTTCTATGTAGTCATGTTACCTGGGTTACCAGAGAGTTCTATGTAGTCATGTTACCTGGGTTACCAGAGAGTTCTATGTAGTCATGTTACCTGGGTTACCAGAGAGTTCTATGTAGTCATGTTACCTGGGTTACCAGAGAGTTCTATGTAGTCATGTTACCTGGGTTACCAGAGAGTTCTATGTAGTCATGTTACCTGGGTTACCAGAGAGTTCTATGTAGTCATGTTACCTGGGTTACCAGAGAGTTCTATGTAGTCATGTTACCTGGGTTACCAGAGAGTTCTATGTAGTCATGTTACCTGGGTTACCAGAGAGTTCTATGTAGTCATGTTACCTGGGTTACCAGAGAGTTCCATGTACTCATGTTACCTGAGTTACCAGAGAGTTCCATGTAGTCATGTTACCTGGGTTACCAGAGAGTGCCATGTAGTCATGTTACCTGGGTTACCAGAGAGTTCCATGTAGTCATGTTACCTGGGTTACCAGAGAGTTCTATGTAGTCATGTTACCTGGGTTACCAGAGAGTTCTATGTAGTCATGTTACCTGGGTTACCAGAGAGTTCCATGTAGTCATGTTACCTGGGTTACCAGAGAGTTCTATGTAGTCATGTTACCTGGGTTACCAGAGAGTTCTATGTAGTCATGTTACCTGGGTTACCAGAGAGTTCTATGTAGTCATGTTACCTGGGTTACCAGAGAGTTCTATGTAGTCATGGCTCTATTTAATCCTGTGCGTTTCCCAGCCTGTGTTCTGGACCTGGGGACTGTGAAGAGACACTCTGGTTGCATGTCTTGTGTTGTACTGATGAGTGTCTGAACTGTGTGTCTGCTGCTTCAACACGTTCTGCCAGTTAAAGGTCCCCAAAACACACATCTCTGGGTCGCTCCTCTTTTCAGTTCGCTGCAGCTAGCGACTGGAACAAGCTGCAACAAACACTCAAACTGGACAGGTTTATCTCAATCTCTTCATTCAAAGACTCAATCATGGACACTCTTACTGACAGTTATGGCTGCTTCGTGTGATGTATTGTTGTCTCTACCCTCTGCCCTTTGTGCTGTTGTCTGTGCCCAACAATGTTTGCACCCTGTTTTGTGTTGCTGCCATGTTGTGTTGCTACCATGTTGTGTTGCTGCCATGTTGTGTTGCTACCATGTTGTGTTGCTGCCATGCTGTGTTGCTACCATGTTGTGTTGCTACCATGTTGTGTTGCTGCCATGTTGTGTTGCTGCCATGTTGTGTTGCTGCCATGTTGTGTTGCTACCATGTTGTGTTGCTACCATGTTGTGTTGTTGTCTTAGGTCTCTCTTGTTGTGATGTGTGTTTCGTCCTATATTTATATTGTTTTTATTTTGTAATCCCAGGCCCCCGTCCCGTAGGAGGCCTTTTGGTAGGCCATCATTGTAAAATAACAGCGTCAGGAGTCTGAGACAGACAGAGAGATGAGGGATGAGTTTAATCTCAGCCTCTGATGGGCTGACTGATCGGCTGACTGATCGACGAATGTTGTTATAAGAGGAGCCGGTCCATAATGACTCAGCGCTGTCTTGACGATCCAGATGAATCCCTATTCCCTTTATAGTGCACTACTTTTGACCAGGGCCGGTGCACTATGTAGTGAATAGGTTCCCATTTGGGATGCACTCCATGTAATCTACCACCGAGCTGTGCCTTTACATCAACCATCTATGTACCATCACATACTGTATGTAGCTACGTATTGCTGAAATATTTTGAGACCTTGCCAGATGGTGAGGGTTGCCAGATGGTGTATAAATTCAAGTGAGAGGGATGTTGTTGCGATATGAGATCCCCCTCAGGGTTGCCAGACTTGATATGTGGTCAGAGTTTCCATCCCTGTGACTGTGATGGTTGTCTCTGTACCCAGACACTGGAGGATCACACACTGACGGGGAGAAGAGAACGAAAGAGAGAGATAGAGGGGGGGGGGGGATGTTGTCAGGTGTTCCTGTGTGCTTTCCTCTCCTACTGTTAATCGATTAGTCAGGGGAACCCAGGGAGAGACAGAGCACCCAGCTCCAGCTGAGATAGGGCAGGGGGATATCCCAGACCCCCTCCTCACCCCCTCTACACTGGCAGCACAGTGGGGGATATCCCAGACCCCCTCCTCACCCCCTCTACACTGGCAGCACAGTGGGGGATATCCCAGACCCCCTCTTCACCCCCTCTACACTGGCAGCACAGTGGGGGATATCCCAGACCACCCTCTACACTGGCAGCACAGTGGGGGATATCCCAGACCCCCTCTACACCCCCTCTACACTGGCAGCACAGTGGTGGATAACCCAGACCCCCTCTTCACCCCCTCTACACTGGCAGCACAGTGGGGGATATCCCAGACCCCCTCTTCACCCCCTCTACACTGGCAGCACAGTGGGGGATATCCCAGACCCCCTCTACACCCCCTCTACACTGGCAGCACAGTGGGGGATATCCCAGACCACCCTCTACACTGGCAGCACAGTGGGGGATATCCCAGACCCCCTCTACACTGGCAGCACAGTGGGGGATATCCCAGACCACCCTCTACACTGGCAGCACAGTAGAGAGTAGAGAGTAGAGAGTAGAGCAGGGAACAGAGAGCAGAGCAGAGAGTAGAGAAGAAAGCAGAGAGTAGAGCAGAGAGTAGAGTAGAGAGTAGAGAGTAGAGCAGAGAGTAGAGAGCAGAGAGTAGAGCAGAGAGTAGAGCAGAGAGCAGGGAGCAGAGAGTAGAGCAGGGAGCAGAGAGCAGAGCAGAGAGTAGAGCAGGGAGCAGAGCAGAGAGTAGAGCAGAGAGCAGATTAGAGCAGGGAGCAGAGAGCAGAGTAGAGCAGAGAGCAGATTAGAGCAGGGAGCGCAGAGCAGAGTAGAGCAGAGAAGAGCAGAGAGTAGAGCAGGGAGCAGAGAAGAGCAGAGAGTAGAGCAGGGAGCAGAGAAGAGCAGAGAGTAGAGCAGGGAGCAGAGAAGAGCAGAGAGTAGAGCAGGGAGCAGAGAGTAGAGCAGGGAGCAGAGAGCAGAGTAGAGAGTAGAGAAGAAAGCAGAGAGTAGAGCAGAGAGTAGAGTAGAGAGCAGAGAGTAGAGCAGAGAGTAGAGCAGAGAGCAGATTAGAGCAGGGAGCAGATAGCAGAGCAGAGAGTAGGGCAGGGAGAAGAGAGCAGAGCAGAGAGTAGAGCAGGGAGCGCAGAGCAGAGAGTAGAGCAGGGAGCAGAGAGCAGAGCAGAGAGTAGAGCAGAGAGTAGGGCAGAGAGCAGAGAGCATATCAGAGAGTAGAGCAGGGAGCAGAGCAGGGAGCAGAGAGCAGGGCAGGGAGCAGAGAGTAGAGAGTAGAGCAGAGAGCAGAGAGCAGGGCAGGGAGCATAGAGTAGAGCAGAGAGTAGAGTTTAGAGCAGAGAGTAGAGAGTAGAGCAGGGAGCAGAGAAGAATGAAATTATTTATTGCTGGAGATAGATACGTCTGTCTGTCAATCAGTACACAGCCTCATAGAGCTGAGACTAGTCATGTGTTTCAGACTGCTCTGATGGAGGATGTGTAGACTTACATTGATCCTCCTCCCTCCTCCGTACTCATCACATTAAGTGCCTGTTTGCATGTTAAGGTGGGGAAACGAGCGAGAGAGAGAGACAGAGAGAGAGAGAGAGATGCAGAGGGGGAATGTGTATTATGTAGGGCGTACATACGACTTCCCCCACAGCTCCACTCCAGTTGTAGCCACCTCCTGCATGTCACTCTTCCTGTTTTATTGATGACTCATTAAAGCTTCCGCCATGTTTCATGGATGTTGTGTCTTTGGGGAAAGTGAGACCAGGACCAGGACCAGGATCAGCACCAGGACCAGGACCAGGACCAGCACCAGGAACAGCACCAGGACCAGGACCAGCACCAGGACCAGGACCAGCACCAGGACCAGCACCAGGAACAGCACCAGGACCAGCACCAGGACCAGCACCAGCACCAGGACCAGCACCAGGACCAGCACCAGGACCAGCACCAGCACCAGGACCAGCACCAGCACCAGGACCAGTACCAGGACCAGCACCAGGACCAGCACCAGGCCCAGGAACAGCACCAGGACCAACCAGACACATTGACGGATGTGATGCACATGAAAGCTTTCTGAAGGAGCTATTGATCTGGGTGTTTAACCTGACCGCTGGGGGTCCGTCCCAAAACGGCACCCGTTTCCCTATATTGTGAGGTCACAGGTCAAATGGCGCTATATGAGGAATAGGGGGCTATTTTGGACTTTGATATACAGACACATGCTGTGGGGAGAGCAGCTGTTAGAGCAGAAGGACATCTGTATGTTGATGCAACGGTTATTCATCTTGTCACTGACTGGCGGATCTGGCAGATCCTGGCTGCCTGGCGGATCTTGGCTGACTGGCGGATCTGGCTGCTCCATGCTGACTGGCGGCCCTGGCTGCTCCATGCTGACTGGCGGCTCTGGCTGCTCCATGCTGACTGGCGGCTCTGGCTGCTCCATGCTGACTGGCGGCTCCGGGCAGACGGGAGACTCTGGCGGATCTGGCTGCTCCATGCTGACTGGCAGCTCCGGGCAGACGGGAGACTCTGGCGGCGCCGGGCAGGCGGGAACACCTGTAGGGAGGAGACAGAGACAGCATGGTGCGTGGGGCTGCCACAGGACCCACCAGGCTGGGGAGACCTCCAGGAGGCCTGGTGTTAGGAGGAGGCACCTGAAGGACCGGGCTGTGGGGGAGCACTGGAGCTCTGGTGCGCAGCCTTGGCACCACTCCCCCAGGCTGGATCACTACTCTAGCCCGGACCCTCCAGAGTGCAGGCACAGGTTGAACCGGGCTGTGGGTAAGCACGGAAGATCTAGGGCTTACTAGTGCACCTCTCCCTTAGGCTCCACTCCCACATTTGCCCGGCACGAGCGGAGCGCAGGCAGAGGATGCACTGCACCCTCCCAGCGCCCCGGAGACACAGCACGCAGAGCCGGCGCAGGATACCCTGGACCAAAACTGCGTGCCGAAGACCAGACACGCTGAGCAGGCACCATACGCCCTGGCTCGATGCCCACACTCGCATTATACTTTCGGGGGCTGCCCTATAGCGGACCGGGCTATGTGCGCTTAACCGCATAACACGGTGCCTGACCAGTAACGCACTGCTTATAATAAGCACGAGGAGTGAGCTCAGGTCTGCAACCTGGCTTAGCCCCACACCTCGTGAACCCCAACATCAGCTTTCACTGCCTCCAGCTCTGCTTTGGGGCCGCAATTTTTTGGGGGGCTGCCTCTTGTACCTGTCGTGCTGCCGTGCTGCCCCCTCATATCGCCGCCACTCAGCTTTCGCTGCCTCCAGCTCTGCTTTGGGGCGGCGATATTCCCCAGCCTGTGCCCAGGGTCCCTCTCCGTTCAGTATCTCCTCCCATGTCCAGGAGTCCTGTGATGCTGGCCGCTGTTGTTGTTGCTGCTGCTGCTGCTGCTGTCGCCGTCTGTTACCACGCCGCTTGGTCCTTGGTTGGTGGGTGATTCTGTCACGGACGTCCTCCTCTTCATCTGAAGAGGAGAGTCGAGAAGGATCGGAGGACCAAAACGCAGCGTGGTTATTTATAAACATCTTTAATAAAGATGTTAACTTGAACAATGTATAATACAAAATAAGAAACCGTGGAAAACCGAAAACAGTCCTAACTGGTGCAAAACACAGAGACAGGAACAATCACCCACAAGAGACCTAAAGAATATGGCTGCCTAAATATGGTTCCCAATCAGAGACAACGATAAACACCTGCCTCTGATTGAGAACCACTCCAGGCAACCATAGACTTACCTAGAATACTTAACTAAACACAATCCCATAAACTACAAAACCCCTAGACAAAACAAGACACATAAATCACCCATGTCACACCCTGGCCTAACCAAAATAATAAAGAGAACACAGAATACTAAGACCAGGGCGTGACACATCTACGTTGACATTTTTTGTCATTTAGCAGATGCTCCAATCCAGAGCGACTTACGGTTAGTGAATTCGTCTTCAGATAGCTAGGTGAGACAACCACATATCACAGTCGTAGTCAGTTCCTTGATAAAGGAGCTAACAGCAAATTCAGAACTAGTCGGAAAAGACAAAAACGCGTGTTTTTTAAGGGGGGGGGGGTAAGACTGAGATGTCTTGTTTAAGATGAACTTAACCTACTGTCATTTCAGTTCTCGTTGTTGTATATCTCTTGTTCGTCTTAGTGAGGCGTAAGACGTATAACAAAGACAAACAGTGTTATCTAATGTCCCTGTAGACTTCTTCCTTCGCTCCATCACCCGTGTTGTAAAGTATCCTACAGCTTCGCTAAAACTTGTGAACCACAGCTGCTGTGTGTTTGGTATCTTTCATCACTGTCATGACCCTGGATTCAAGACTGATTGTATCAGGAAGGTCTTTAGTTTCAAGGCTCTGATGAGAAACCATTATAGGAGCTTTATGAGACCAGATGAGAACACTTAACCATGCATTTGTACAGGCAGAGGCTGTATCTAACTATGTGTCTTTCTTTTTCATTCTCTCTTTTTCACTCTCTCTCTCTCTCTTTCTCTCTCTCCATTCCTATCTCTCTCTCTCGCTCTCTCCTTCCGTTCCTATCTCTCTCTCGCTCTCTCTCTTTTCAGCTCCCACCAGATCCCACTACAGTACAGACAGTGGTGAGTGAGGTGCCTCAGTGCCCTACTGTATATTGTCTGTCTGTAGACAGGGTCATCACAGGGTCATCACGGGGGACAGTAGTACAGTTACATCAGTTTATACCATGGCATTGTTGAATACTTGTTTCTGATTGGCTTGAAGGGCATTCTAGAGCATGCATTATTTTCCTATAATTCACGGTATAATTAAATGTCTACGAAGTTCATTCTTACATGTTCTATGATGTAGCTGTAGCTCACTATCTAGCTAGTAAACGTGCTATCTACTTCAGTAAACGTGCTATCTACTTCAGTAAACGTGCTATCTACTTCAGTAAACGTGCTAGCTACTTCAGTAAACCGGCTAGCTACTTCAGTAAACCGGCTAGCTACTTCAGTAAACCGGCTAGCTACTTCAGTAAACGTGCTAGCTACTTCAGTAAACCGGCTAGCTACTTCAGTAAACCGGCTAGCTACTTCAGTAAACCGGCTAGCTACTTCAGTAAACGTGCTATCTACTTCAGTAAACTTGCTATCTACTTCAGTAAACGTGCTAGCTACTTCAGTAAACCTGCTAGCTACTTCAGTAAACGTGCTAGTTACTTCAGTAAACGTGCTAGTTACTTCAGTGGATGTTGTCACATTTCTACCGCTAAATTAATACATTTCTAGCGGCAAAATGTGTTATAGCTGTAATATAAGCAGGATAATCAACTCGGGGGCGTTCTCTGGAAAATAATGCAACACTTTTTGTAAAGTTAGTGCCATTCCACTAGCGTGTCATGGCACACCTTCCACAGAACACATAGCCCCTTGTTGATTATCCCTTCGGTATGCAGGGGGGAGTCAACATGGGCTCTTCAGCTATGGTTCACAGCTATGCCAGGTCGCAGTTGCAAATGAGAACTTGTTCTCAACTAGCCTATCTGGTTAAATAAAGGTGTTCTCAACTAGCCTATCTGGTTAAATAAAGGTGTTCTCAACTAGCCTATCTGGTTAAATAAAGGTGTTCTCAACTAGCCTACCTGGTTAAATAAAGGTGTTCTCAACTAGCCTACCTGGTTAAATAAAGGTGTTCTCAACTAGCCTACCTGGTTAAATAAAGGTGAAATAAAAAATGTCTCTCGTCTGATGTTGACCAGTGGTGGAAAACTATCCAACTGTCACACTTGAGGTAAAATAAAGACACCTTAATAGAAAATGACTCAAGTAAAAGTTAAAAGTCACTCAGTAAAATACTACTTGAGTAGTATTGGTTTGAAATATACTTAAGTATCAAAAGTAAATGTAATTGCAAAAATATACCTAAGTATTAAAAGTATAAAGTATAAATTGTTTCAAATTCCTTATATTAAGCAAAACAGACGGCTCTATTTGCTTGTTTTTTAAAGTTTATTTTCTGATAGCCAGGGGCAAGCTCCAACACTCAGACATAATTTACATACGAAGCATGTGTTTTAGTGAGTCGGCCAGATCTGAGGCAGTAGGGATGACCAGGGATGTTCTCTGTTTAGTGAGTCCTCCAGATCTGAGGCAGTAGGGATGACCAGGGATGTTCTCTGTTTAGTGAGTCCTCCAGATCTGAGGCAGTAGGGATTGACCAGGGATGTTCTCTGTTTAGTGAGTCCTCCAGATCTGAGGCAGTAGGGATGACCAGGGATGTTCTCTGTTTAGTGAGTCCTCCAGATCTGAGGCAGTAGGGATGACCAGGGATGTTCTCTGTTTAGTGAGTCCTCCAGATCTGAGGCAGTAGGGATGACCAGGGATGTTCTCTGTTTAGTGAGTCCTCCAGATCTGATGCAGTAGGGATGACCAGGGATGTTCTCTGTTTAGTGAGTCCTCCAGATCTGAGGCAGTAGGGATTGACCAGGGATGTTCTCTTGATAAGTGTGTGAATTAGACAATTGTCCTGTCCTGCTAAGCATAACGAGTACATTTGGGTGTCAGGGAAAATGTATGGAGTAAAAAGTACATAATTTTATTTAGGAATGTAGTGAAGTAAAAGTAGAAGTTGTCAAAAATATCAATAGTATAGTACATTACAAATACCCCCCCAAAAAACTACTTAAGCAGTACATTGGAGTATTTTTACTGAAGTACTTTACCCCACTGACATTGATTGAGTCATTCCTCTTTGACCCTGTGATTGTTCTCTGTCTGGGACAATGGTCATTACATTGATAACAAATGCCATTTCAAGAGCCTGAGATCAATTATCCTAATGATTGTTTACACAAGGATTATAAAGCGTGCGTGTTGCATCGTAGAGGGGGGCATTCTTATATTTTATTCATTTAGCAGACGCTCTTGTCCGGAACACATTTTCATACTTTTTCGTACCAATGCAATAATGCAATATCCAGTACATAATATTCCAGGCTTTCACATTGCTTTGTAATTTCATTGCCTGTAAATGAAAATCACAGAGGGCTTCTCCATTGTGTTTGCTGTTAGCGCCCCCTGCTGTCTCTTATATCGCCTTGCATTTGCAATCGGTTAGAGATTGCTACTTGCCCATCCCTCACAGTGTTTCTACTGAGTCGTGCTGCGGTGTTCTGCTGGGAGGCAGTGTATGGGTCAGGTCCCAGGCTGAACGGCTGGGATGCTTGTGTTTCTTCTCTTTCAGACTCCTTCATCTCCAAGTCAGCCTCGTTGCCAGGCTATGGCAGGAACGGACTGCACAGGGTTAGTTCCCTGATGGGGGCGGGGGGTTGTCACAGGATGTGGGTGTTGTAAATTGATCCTGTGTGGACCCAAACCATCCCATAGCAAGAGTAAAGACCAATAACTTTTTTGTATCTCTAAAATATTTATTCTTGTCATCTGTCTCTTTCAGCCCCAGAGTGCAGATTATTTCCAGTACGACAGCAGCAGTGCAGTTAACTGGGGAATCCGAGGTAAGCAATCGTGGCTTTACCATTCAATAATTTCACTTACAAATTACATAACCAATGAGAATATGAATAAATGTGGTGATCAGCTCTTTTTTTTCTCTTTTTCTACAGAATACAAAGTAAGATGTTACGCAAATTAATGAACAAACTGACTATCACTGAACCAAATGTAAGCTGGCTGTAGAGAACACTAGCAGAGACCACTCGTAGAGACCACTTGAAGAGACTACTAGTAGAGAACACTAGTAGAGACTACTAAAAGAGAACACTAGTAGAGACTACTAAAAGAGAACACTAGTAGAGAACACTAGTAGAGAACACTAGTAGAGAACACTAGTAGAGAACACTAGTAGAGAACACTAGAAGAGGACACTAGTAGAGAACACTAGAAGAGAACACTAGAAGAGAACACTAGAAGAGAACACTAGAAGAGAACACTAGAAGAGAACACTAGAAGAGAACACTTAGTAGAGATCACTAGTAGAGATCACTACTAAAGAACACTAGGAGAGAACACTAGTAGAGGACACGAGTAGAGACCGCTAGAAGAGACCACTAGAAGAGAACACTAGAAGAGGCCACTGGTAGAGAACACGAGTAGAGACCGCTAGAAGAGAACACTAGTAGAGAACACTAGTAGAGATCACTACTAAAGAACACTAGGAGAGAACACTAGGAGAGGACACGAGTAGAGACCGCTAGAAGAGACCACTAGAAGAGAACACTAGTAGAGGCCACTGGTAGAGAACACGAGTAGAGAACACTAGTAGAGAACACTAGTAGAGAACACTAGTAGAGAACACTAGTAGAGAACACTAGTAGAGAACACTAGTAGAGAACACTAGTAGAGAACACTAGTAGAGAACACTAGTAGAGAACACTAAAAGAGAACACTAAAAGAGACCACTAGTATAGACCACTAGAATAGAACACAAGTAGAGAACACTACTAGATAACACTAGAAGATAACTGTTACGCACGCCTCTATGAAGAGGGAACGCAACACCCTGCTACAACTAAACTCTAAGTGAAGCGAAAAAGGTATGGACTGTAGGTGCGAGTAAGGATGACAACAGGCAGAATGTGGTACCGTTTACAAGGACTTTATTCCTTTACATGGTAATATGGGGGAAAGGGGCTGGACGGAACCAAAGCAAAGAAAGTAAATCTCAAACCCCACCCCTCTCCTATCTTACCTGCCTACCCACTACTTACCTAATTTAGCACCACCTGGTGCCCTAACCAAAATACAGGGGGTGGTCCGCCCAGGTCTTACCTAGTGTGTCTAGACAGTGAATATACTACGGGTATATGTATGCCCGCGGGCCTCTTGCCTAAGCACTCCCTAGGTGCCTTCCCCTTCACCCCTGGGAACAAATGAAACAGAATATTAAACAATTTCACAAACAAACTAAGAAACAAAGGACGTCAAATAAGCTCTATCTGAGCAACAAACTCACAGAACATACCACTTTCCAGCAATGTACTCCCAGCAAAATCAACCTCTATCACAATCAATCTCAGCAATCCCTACCTCCAGCAAAATCTCCAGCAAAATCTCCAGCAAAATCTCCAGCAAAATCTCTAACAAATCTCTAACAACTCTCTAACAACTCTCTAACAACTCTCTAACAACTCTCTAACAACTCTCTAACAACTCTCTAACAACTCTCTAACAACTCTCTAACAAATCTCTCTAGCAAAATCTCTCTCCAAAAAGATCTCCCTCCTGAACAGAACACTGGCTTTTATATAGCTTCAGAAGGAATGGTAATTGTAGACAGCTGCGTCTTGACGAGGGGGCGGGGTCAGCTCTCCAATTAGCCCTGGAGTCGACCAATCAGCTGCTTGAGGGATTTCAGGAAGCCATTTCCTGAAATAAACACATGTAAATACACAAACTACAACACATAATCTGGGGAACGTAACAATAACATTAGAAGAGAACACTTAGTAGAGATCACTACTAAAGAACACTAGAAGAGACCGCTAGTATAGACCACTGGAATAGAACACTAGTAGAGAACACTAGAAGAGACCGCTAGTATAGACCACTAGTAGAGAACACTAGTAGAGAACACTAGAAGAGACCGCTAGTATAGACCACTAGTAGAGAACACTAGTAGAGAACACTAGTAGAGAACACTGGAATAGAACACTAGTAGAGAACACTAGTAGAGAACACTAGAAGAGAACACTAGAAGAGACCACTAGTAGAGAACACTGGAATAGAACACTAGTAGAGAACACTAGTAGAGAACACTAGAAGAGAACACTAGAAGAGACCACTAGTAGAGAACACTAGAAGAGACCACTAGTAGAGACCACTAGAAGAGAACACGAGTAGAGAACACTAGAAGAGACCACTAGTAGAGAACACTACTAGATAACACTAGAAGATAACATTAGAAGAGAACACTTAGTAGAGATCACTACTAAAGAACACTAGAAGAGACACGAGGACACGAGTAGAGAACGCTAGAAGAGAACGCTATGAGAGAACGCTATGAGAGAACGCTAGGAGAGAACACTAGAAGAGAACGCTAGGAGAGAACGCTTGTAGAGAACACTAGTAGAAAACACTAGAAGAGAACACTAGAAGAGAACAAGAGTAGAGAACACTAGAAGAGAACACTAGAGGAGGACACTGGTAGAGAACACTAGTAGAGAACACTAAAAGAGAAAACTAGTAGAAAACACTAGAATAGAAATCTAGAAGAGAAAACTAGTAGAGAAAACTAGTAGAGAACACTAGTAGAGAACACTAGAAGATAAACACTAGTAGAGAACACGAGTAGAGAACACTAGAAGAGAACACTAGAAGAGAGCACGAGTAGAGAACACTAGAAGAGAACACTGGAAGAGAACACGAGTAGAGAACACTAGAGGAGGACACTGTTAGAGAACACTAGTAGAGAACACTCGTAGAGAACACTAGTAGAGACCACTTGATGAGAACACTAGAAGAGAACACTAGAAGAGACCACTAGTAGAGACCACTAGAAGAGGACACTGGTAGAGAACACTAGTAGAGACCACTAGAAGCGACCACTAGTAGAGACCACTTGATGAGAACACTAGAAGAGAACACTAGAGGAGACCACTAGTAGAGACCACTAGAAGAGACCACTAGTAGAGACCACTAGTAGAGAACACTAGTAGAGAACACTTGATGAGACCACATGATGAGAACACTAGAAGAGACCACTAGTAGAGACCACTTGATGAGAACACTAGAAGAGAACACTAGAAGAGACCACTAGTAGAGAACACTAGAAGAGACCACTAGTAGAGACCACTTGATGAGAACACTAGAAGAGACCACTAGTAGAGACCACTTGATGAGACTACTAGTAGAGACCACTTGATGAGACCACTTGATGAGAACACTAGAAGAGACCACTAGTAGAGACCACTTGATGAGAACACTAGAAGAGAACACTAGAAGAGACCACTAGTAGAGACCACTTGATGAGACCACTAGTAGAGACCACTTGATGAGAACACTAGTAAAGAACACTAGAATAGGATATTGTTGCAGTGAATTGTGTTGTTTTACAGGGTCAGCCATAATAGTACGGCACCCCTGGAGTAAATTATGACGAAGTGCCTTGCTCAAGAACACATTCGATTTTTCACCTTTACAGCTCCTTTATTCAAAACAGAATCCTTTCGGTTCCTGGCCCAACACTCTAACCGCTAGGCTACCTGCTGTATGCAATTGAGATTCTCCCTATGTCTCTATGAGGAAGTCTGGGCTGGCGGGACACTTCCTACTACAGGAATTGACCTCGTCCATGGTGTCACAGAGATAAGAGTCTCCTCTGCTCCTCTCAGGAGACGGGTTCACCCCAGGTCCACTCACCTGGAAATTAGGTCTGGACAGGGAAGGAGGTTCAAAGCCATTCCGAGAGAGATATGGAGAATGTTGTCCTGACTGAACAGTCAGCTAGTGTCCATCCTATCTTACCGTTAGTATTAACCTCAGGTAAGAACCAGGAAGTGTGATTGTTGTCAGAGGAAGTACAGGTGAATGTATGACCCAGGCAAACATCTGTGATTCGTTGACAATAGGATGGCCAGCATTGCATAGTTTATGTATGGTGTGAAAATCTAAAATCATTTCATGTTTTCCTCATGACCATTCCTCCCTCAGATCTACCCATATGATGTGTTGGTGGTCACCATAAGGAGGCAGAACCAGCCCCCCAATGACGTGGACAGAGCCAGGCTAGAGGTGAGTTTCTCTCAGGTTTGTTAACATGCAAGTAATGAACACCTCTCACTGCACATGCTGTCAATTGTATTTCCATTTCTGAGTTGGTTATGACAATGTCTGCAACAACACTAACCTGTGTGTAATCTCCCTTTGCCAGCGCCACCTGTCTCCTGAGGACTTCTACCGGGTGTTTAGGATGACTATGCCTGATTTTGACCGGCTGGCACTGTGGAAGAGAAACGAGCTCAAGAAACAAGTCCGACTGTTCTGAAAGGATCAGACTGTAGAAGCTCAGTATAGCAGCCTGCTGGGCTTAACGTTAGAGGGGCCTGAGTCCTCACTGAGAGCCATAATAATCAGTCTGGGTAGTCCTCGATCCATCAGGTCAGAGTCACAGCAGAACCAGATCTAAAACCAGCTTGGGTTCTAGCCATAGAAATAGAATGAGTTGTAATGATAAAGTTCTGTTGTTCCAGGACATCCTCCGGGCCAGAGAAATAGAATGAGTTGTAATGATATAGTTCTGTTGTTCCAGGACATCCTCCGGGCCAGAGAAATAGAATGAGTTGTAATGATATAGTTCTGTTGTTCCAGGACATCCTCCGAGCCAGAGAAATCCAGCCAGCCTGAGTCTATACATCAATAATATATCTCTGGAGAAAGAGGAGTAACAGGCTCCTCCCCCTGAGCCATGTCTGTTTGTGGGAGAACTAGACCAGGCTAGTTCTGCCTATGCTTTCAGTATTAGGTGTTTGCTTTATTAGGGGGAGTTTAACTATAGTTCATGGCTGTCATGTCATGAGGTTATAGCAGATTTTAACCCTTTTCAGGTTGCAGGTTTGGAGAGCTCTGAGACATTATCTTATGATCAAGCAGGAAAGAGAACGAGCAAACTGTCCAAACAGAACATTCTACCAGAAAAACTCTGTCCTTGCTTTCTTTACTCTAAATATATTGTTTCATTCAGACTTTTATTTATTCATTTTTTACATTGAGACTAAAACGTTGTATTTCTTAATAGAGCAAGGGTCCCCCACGGAGTGAAAGGCTAGATCGATGTATTGTGGTAGTACAGTTTAAGAAAATGTGTGGATCATTGTGTGTTTACTGAAAAACCAAAGTAATACAACTATATTAAGAACCAATTAGTTTGTTTTAGATAGCAACATGCTTAAAGAACGACTGTCCCTAAAAAGCAACTTCTCTTTTTGAAAACAGCCCATGTGGCATCGATATCATTGATTCATTGATTCAAGTGTTAAAATGGACTACAAAGTGTAAATAGGATAGTCCTAACAGAATGAAGGGTACCCTAACAGTTTTCCTTGACTTGGGTTTATTTCAATGTGGTTTGACATTTGAAATCCCTATGGGGCTAGTTAAGGACCATCAGTAAATTACACAATGTATATGGAACAATCATTTAAAATATTAATAGCTCCAAATTTTAAAAAAAGAAGAAAATGTACTACTTTAAAATGAAGATAGCATGGGCAGCGCCTTTTAGGCTGTCACAGACACTATAATGGCACAAATACAAAGATGAGTCCATCTATCACTATGGCCTCTGGTTCACACACGTATCTGCCCTCTCATTGGCTAGAATGGTTCCACCTGATCTCGCATACTCCCACCTGCTTTCTGTCTTTGAGGACATGTATTTCCATTGTTAGAGCGGTCAATCGACTATCTTGTCAATATAATAGACAATCTTTGCTACGTGGGAACACACACACAAAAGACACCCACTTTAACCCCCC
Source organism: Oncorhynchus kisutch (assembly GCF_002021735.2). Classification (NCBI taxonomy): domain Eukaryota; kingdom Metazoa; phylum Chordata; class Actinopteri; order Salmoniformes; family Salmonidae; genus Oncorhynchus; species Oncorhynchus kisutch. Next base: position 42,953,845 of record NC_034201.2, read on the forward strand.
CGTTTGGCTTCAGTCATGGCCTTCTTAATGACCAAGCCAAAAAATGAGGCCAAATCAGGAAGTTCATCTCCCCTTTAAACAGACTGAATGCATGTTTCCAGAGAATATAAAACCAGGCTCTTGTCTACATACTAACAGTTGATTGTTTTACTAAATTGACGGGAAGGATCCAAACAATGTAATGTATGTGTTGGAGTTTTGGATTATTTAATCTTATAAATTTCAATTGAACCAAAGGGTTTCATTTACAGTAATGGAATATCATGTTATGATTGGATCTTGAATTGTATTCAGAGCTGGGATTGTATTTAGGATAAAAGCTGACGTGAGGGACTCTTCATGGGGAGACATGACCTGATTCTAACTAAACACATGGAGACAGAGATAATGAATAGAGATATACATTAATTAGATGGAATCTGCCTGTGGAGGAAAGTGGATTGGAGGGATTGGAGACCAGAAGTCTGGATTAGAGATGAAATAGAGGAATGGATCTGAATTAGATTACAACTGAAAGGGATTGAATGAACTCTTCCTTGAAAAATACCAAGGTGAGGAGGGAATGAATCGAGGTGAGAAGGGAAGGAATGGAGGTGAGAAGGGAAGGAATCGAGGTGAGAAGGGAAGGAATCGAGGTGAGGAGGGAAGGAATCGAGGTGAGGAGGGAAGGAATCGAGGTGAGGAGGGAAGGAATTGAGGTGAGGAGGGAAGGAATGGAGGTGAGGAGGGAAGGAATGGAGGTGATAAGGGAAGGAATCAGGGTGAGAAGGGAAGGAATCGAGGTGAGAAGGGAAGGAATGGAGGTGAGAAGGGAAGGAATGGAGGTGAGGGAATTTTGTGGATGTTGAAGTGGAATTGATTTGATGGAATTGTCCTGATTGGTCTATGTGGATACCAGTCCAAATGACAACCAGGGTCCTGATATAATTTGTTTTTGTTTTTGTTCCATACAGTGCGATCTAAATCAACTTAGGGGGTGAAATGATTACTGGTTGCTAATGAATACACTATAGTGTGCATACAGTAAAACAAAACATTATCCTGTTGGGTTTTGAAGAGGTGACTCCTGTTGGGTTTTGAAGACGTGACTCCTGTTGGGTTTTGAAGACGTGACTCCTAGTTATCTCCTGTTGGGTTTTGAAGACGTGTTGGGTTTTGAAGACGTGACTCCTAGTTATCTCCTGTTGGGTTTTGAAGAGGTGACTCCTGTTGGGTTTTGAAGACGTGACTCCTAGTTATCTCCTGTTGGGTTTTGAAGAGGTGACTCCTGTTGGGTTTTGAAGACGTGACTCCTAGTTATCTCCTGTTGGGTTTTGAATAGGTGACTCCTGTTGGGTTTTGAAGACGTGACTCCTAGTTATCTCCTGTTGGGTTTTGAAGAGGTGACTCCTAGTTATCTCCTGTTGGGTTTTGAAGAGGTGACTCCTAGTTATCTCCTGTTGGGTTTTGAAGAGGTGACTCCTAGTTATCTCCTGTTGGGTTTTGAGGAGGTGACCCCTAAGTTATCCAATAGATCATACAATATTCTTCGTAGCCGACATGCAAAGCTGTCCTTTTTCTTTCAGTTGTATTTGGATGGTCTGGTATGAGGTTGTGTGTCATAGGAAGAGATAGTTCTGATTGTTAGTGTATACAGCACTGCCTTTATCAGACTCATATTAGTCATACTGACTAGCAGCAGTCATTTAGTATAAATAACTCTTACTGTCATCTTTGTAATGGCTGTTTGTTTTATAGGTGTATAGGAAGGAATGGAGGTGAGAAGGGAAGGAATCGAGGTGAGAAGGGAAGGAATCGAGGTGAGGAGGGAAGGAATCGAGGTGAGGAGGGAAGGAATCGAGGTGAGGAGGGAAGGAATTGAGGTGAGGAGGGAAGGAATGGAGGTGAGGAGGGAAGGAATGGAGGTGATAAGGGAAGGAATCAGGGTGAGAAGGGAAGGAATGGAGGTGAGAAGGGAAGGAATGGAGGTGAGAAGGGAAGGAATGGAGGTGAGGGAATTTTGTGGATGTTGAAGTGGAATTGATTTGATGGAATTGTCCTGATTGGTCTATGTGGATACCAGTCCAAATGACAACCAGGGTCCTGATATAATTTGTTTTTGTTTTTGTTCCATACAGTGCGATCTAAATCAACTTAGGGGGTGAAATGATTACTGGTTGCTAATGAATACACTATAGTGTGCATACAGTAAAACAAAACATTATCCTGTTGGGTTTTGAAGAGGTGACTCCTGTTGGGTTTTGAAGACGTGACTCCTGTTGGGTTTTGAAGACGTGACTCCTAGTTATCTCCTGTTGGGTTTTGAAGACGTGTTGGGTTTTGAAGACGTGACTCCTAGTTATCTCCTGTTGGGTTTTGAAGAGGTGACTCCTGTTGGGTTTTGAAGACGTGACTCCTAGTTATCTCCTGTTGGGTTTTGAAGAGGTGACTCCTGTTGGGTTTTGAAGACGTGACTCCTAGTTATCTCCTGTTGGGTTTTGAATAGGTGACTCCTGTTGGGTTTTGAAGACGTGACTCCTAGTTATCTCCTGTTGGGTTTTGAAGAGGTGACTCCTAGTTATCTCCTGTTGGGTTTTGAAGAGGTGACTCCTAGTTATCTCCTGTTGGGTTTTGAAGAGGTGACTCCTAGTTATCTCCTGTTGGGTTTTGAGGAGGTGACCCCTAAGTTATCCAATAGATCATACAATATTCTTCGTAGCCGACATGCAAAGCTGTCCTTTTTCTTTCAGTTGTATTTGGATGGTCTGGTATGAGGTTGTGTGTCATAGGAAGAGATAGTTCTGATTGTTAGTGTATACAGCACTGCCTTTATCAGACTCATATTAGTCATACTGACTAGCAGCAGTCATTTAGTATAAATAACTCTTACTGTCATCTTTGTAATGGCTGTTTGTTTTATAGGTGTGTTGTGTGTGTGTGTGTGTGTGTGTGTGTGTGTGTGTGTGTGTGTGTGTGTGTGTGTGTGTGTGTGTGTGTGTGTGTGTGTGTGTGTGTGTGTGTGTGTGTGTGTGTGTGTGTGTGTGTGTGTGTGAGAGAGAGTCACAAGTTATCATAGATATTTACAATACTAACAGCAATACTGGTCAATAATGTACATACAGTACTTCCAGAATTCACAATCTCATTTTTGAATCTATATCCATTATAAAAGGTTTGGGAGACTTTTAAATGTATGTTTTCATTTTGTAACTGTACAAAGCAATCTGCATATTATTTATTTCAATGTCAGAACTACTGCTCAACAAATGATGTACATATTTTATTTAAATTAAAGCAGTTTACATGTGGATATTTGTCTGTGTTGATTGTACTAAGGTGATGTCATCGTGTGTAGCACAGTAGCCAATTAGATGTATTTTAAACTAGCGCTAGGACCCTGTGAGAGCGAGCAGATGAGGTAAACTCGCGTCTGTGACTGACTCATGTCTGTGTGTCACTTACGCCACACATGGGTCCACGTCGTGTAGCCTACTGCTGCGCAAACTTGTGCAAAATAAATGAACGTCAAAGAAGAAGCGGATTGGAAAACACACATGGATACCAGTAGTGTTAACTGTAAGTAACTGTCCTATTTCTAACGCAATGGCATGAAATGAATAGCGAAAACTGTTGAAGTATTAGTAAACTATTGAAGGAAAGTTTGGACATATCTCTCTCTACCTATCTCTGTTGATGCCTCTATTGTTGATTAATTGAGGAGTTGGATCATATCGCAGTAAAGTTCAATCGGATCATATCGCAGTAAAATTCAATCGGATCATATCGCAGTAAAGTTATATCGGTGCAGACATGCTGTGTGAATTGAACAAGATATCGGCGTGTTTCAGGGAAGTGATGCAATCTGATGCTGACAGAGTACCTGTGGGAAGCTGCGCTGAAAGCGCGGAGTATCTCGGTCTCTGTTTGCGCATCAGAATGCACAGAGGGAGAAATTGATTATTTATTTATTTTTATCAAAGGGCTTTGAGAGATTTTTTGGGGGGTGAAAATTACCAAAAACGTTTTTTCATACTTGGAAATAAAATGCGTTTTCAAATAGCCTACACATAATATTAAAATGTTATTTTTATTTCGATGTTTTTAACACGTGTATTGTTATAATTTGAATAAGAAATGCCCGGTTTAGGAGAAAACCGTTATCTTTTTTTGCTGTGTTATTACAATGCATCCTGTGTCCACCTCTCATCCTACTCTGCATCATTGTTATGGACCTTGACCTATCAGTGTTTCCTGGTCTTCCCCTTCCTCTCTCTACCGCCTGTCCTCTGTGTTCTGCTAGTTGAAGGCCAAGGATGACTATTTATGACTGGGGTGAAAACTAACTACCTCACTCTGCATCCAGGATGTCAGTCCAGCTGCATTCCCCACGCACAAACACCAGGAAAAAACACCCATTAGCCATGTATGCTGTTTGTTTCTATCCTGTGTGTGTGTGTGTGTGTGTGTGTGTGTGTGTGTGTGTGTGTGTGTGTGTGTGTGTGTGTGTGTGTGTGTGTGTGTGTGTGTGTGTGTGTGTGTGTGTGTGTGTTACATGCATACTATCTCCTAAGCTACATTTAAATAAATTATTTCTGTCCCTCTTAAGGCCTCATTGACAAAATAGGCAGACGAAGCACAAAGACACGCATTCCTCAGTGACTTACATGTTGCATATCTAATGTGCTTTGCTAAACTATGTTCTAGCTACTCTACATTCCCTGGCCTGTACTGTCTTTGCACATTTGTGTTTTAGTCATTTAGTTCAGAGAACTACATTCAGTTCCCACGGTCTCTCCTCTGTACACGAGCTCAACAGAACCTGGTAGCATGAGACAGGATGGAGAGTTATGTTATGGTGGGAAGATTAGTGTTAGGACATAGACAAACACGTGATCCAGGTTCCACTTCCACACTCCATTCCTCCAGGGGGGGGCAACAGCAACCTTGTCCTGGTGCTGAGCCTGTTTAATAAGCACTTCAGGTGCCGCCAATTAAGGTGATAAGTCAGAGTGCCAGCTGTGAGGTTGCTGGTTGGTTTAGTGGCCTTTCGTTTGGTTTTGAATCTTTAGTTTGGGCATGCCTCCTTGTAGCTTCCTTTTTGTACATTTGATGTTTCGTCACCATCTGAACAAATAACAATCCGCTTGGACTGGCCAACCAAGAGGTCAAGAGAGACAGAGCTGGCCCTGAACTAAGGTAGGGATGGGAGAGACAGAGCTGGCCCTGAACTAAGGTAGGGATGGGAGAGACAGGGCTGGCCCTGAACCAAGGTAGGGATGGGAGAGACAGGGCTGGCCCTGAACTAAGGTAGGGATGGGAGAGACAGAGATGGCCCTGAACTAAGGTAGGGATGGGAGAGACAGGGCTGGCCTTGAACCAAGGTAGGGATGGGAGAGACAGGTCTGGCCCTGATCCAAGGTAGGGATGGGAGAGACAGGGCTGGCCCTGAACTAAGGTAGGGATGGGAGAGACAGGGCTGGCCCTGAACCAAGGTAGGGATGGGAGAGACAGGGCTGGCCCTCATCCAAGGTAGGGATGGGAGAGACAGGCCTGGCCCTGATCCAAGGTAGGGATGGGAGAGACAGGGCTGGCCCTGATCCAAGGTAGGGATGGGAGAGACAGGGCTGGCCCTGATCCAAGGTAAGGATGGGAGAGACAGGGCTGGCCCTGAACCAATGTTGTGGTCTACCTTGGCACATGGGTCTCCCTTGGCACATATGCTGACTTCTCACATAAATGCACACATTCATTCAGGTTACTGACCCTAGAACCCAAAGACGAAGAGTGTAAAAAACAATTATATATACATATAGGCTAGTTAGGTTTCGTTACCGGTTAGTACCTCCCTACCTGTGGGACAATTTAGAGGAGAAGTCTTTGCGGGTGTTGGCTAGGAATATGACTCATTCAAGACTTCAGAACATTATTCTTGTTCTCCTTGCTATATTTTACAACCTGCTCTGAGCTCAAAGACTTATTGTTCCTCTTTGGAAGACATTTCGAGAGGTGCAGTCATTAACATATGGGAAACATTAATAACTAAACAATCACTCCCACCATATGTCCCATTACAATAAATATGTGATTCATGTTATCCGGTGTGTGGATTTGGTCCAAATCAAAGAAGCTTGACACAAAGATCTCCAACTACACACTGAGAGAAGTGCACATTCACTTGGGGAACGTCAATACATATTCATGTAAAAACACATCAAGGCAGAGCTGTGTTTAACTTGGATGTAAAAGTGGACGAGATGTCTCACAGGATGAGGGCTTTTGGGTAAACATGTTATAGTGCTTGTTGATTTAGTCATGTATACCGAGTGTGATCTGCTCTGTGGGGTATGAAAAGATACCTTTTTCAAACATCAGTGTAGGATTCTGTGGTTTATGGAAAGGTCTTTCCTTCTAAATCTGCTGAATGAGTATCATTTCTTCCTATGACAATCTGTGTAACAGAACTCACAGTGGTCCTGCCCCCCCTACCCAACCACGTGGCCTGACTAGAGAAAAAGGCCTTCGACTTATAGAATATACACCAAACGTCAGTGCACAGGGTAGGTGAATTCTGACAGAGTTGTACAGTATTTTGGTGGAGATGGTGGAGGAGACATTGAGTGGGTCTGGATTAAGACCCTTCTCCGAGCCCTGTACATGACACACTCCTATAAATACCCTGTGACGCAGAGACAAAGCCCGCAGTCTTCTGCTGCTCATAAGGCCTGATGGGCCACACAGGCCTAACACTGTCTGTCTCACTCACTGGAATGCCTGCTGAGACCAGACTGACCAACAGCATCTCTCTCTTTCTCACTCACTCACACACGTACATTTGAACTCTGAAGTTTACATACACTTAGGTTGGAGTCATTAAAACTCGTTTTTCAACCACTCCACAAATTTCTTGTTAACAAACTATAGTTTTGGCAAGTCGGTTAGGACATCTACTTTGTGCATGACACAAGTAATTTTTCCAACAATTGTTAACAATTGTTATTTCACTTATAATTCCCTGTATCACAATTCCAGTGGGTCAGAAGTTTACATACACTAAATTGACTGTGCCTTTAAACAGCTTGGAAAATCCCAGAAAATGATGTCATGGCTTTAGAAGCTTCTGATAGGCTAATTGACATAATTTGAGTCAATTGAAGGTGTACCTGTGGATGTATTTCAAGGCCTACCATGGGGAAATCAGCCAAGACCTCAGAAAACAAATTGTAGACCTTCACAAGTCTGGTTCATCCCTGGGAGCAATTTCCAAATGCCTGAAGGTACCATATTCATCTGTACAAACAATAGTACGCAAGTATTAACACCATGGGACCACACAGCCATCATACCGCCAAGGAAGGAGACACGTTCTGTCTCCTAGAGATGAACGTATTTTGGTGCAAAAAGTACAAATCCCAGAACAACAGCTAAGGACCTTGTGAAGATGCTGGAGGAAACGGGTACAAAAGTATCTATATCCACAGTAAAACAAGTCCTATATCGACATAACCTGAATGGCCGCTCAGCAAGGAAGAAGCCACTGCTCCAAAACCGCCATAAAAAAAGCCAGACTACGGTTTGCAACTGCACTTTTTGGAGAAATGTCCTCTGGTCTGATGAAACAAAAATAGAACTGTTTGGCCATAATGACCATCGTTATGTTTGGAGGAAAAAGGGGGAGGCTTGCAAGCTGAAGAACACCATCCCAATCGTGAAGCACGCGGGTGGCAGCATCATGTTGTGGGGGTGCTTTGCTGCAGGAGGGACTGGTGCACTTCACAAAATAGATGGCATCATGAGGCAGGACAATTACGTGGATGTATTGAAGCAACATCTTAAGACATCAGTCAGGAAGTTAAAGCTTGGTTGCAAATAGGTCTTCCAGATGGACAATGACCACAAGCATACTTCCAAAGTTGTGGCAAAATGGCTTAAGAACAACAAAGTCAAGGTATTGGAGTGGCCATCACATAGCCCTGACCTCAATCCTATGGAACTGAAAAAGTGTGTGCGAGCATCAACAATTTAACAATTTAAAGGCAATGCTACCAAATACTAATTGAATGAATGTAAACTTCTGACCCACTGGGAATGTGATGAAATAAATAAAAGCTGAAATAAATCATTATCTCTACTATTATTCTGACATTTCACATTCTTTTTTTGTTCAATTTAAAGTTTTATTAAGTTTTATTGTTTTTCAAATCAACCAACAAAAACACATTCACAGATGTGACAGGCTTTAAAAACACATTCACAGATGTGACAGGCTTTAAAAACACATCCACAGATGTGACAGGCTTTAAAAACACATTCACAGATGTGACAGGCTTTAAAAACACATTCACAGATGTGACAGGCTTTAAAAACACATTCACAGATGTGACAGGCTTTAAAAACACATCCACAGATGTGACAGGCTTTAAAAACACATTCACAGATGTGACAGGCTTTAAAAACACATTCACAGATGTGACAGGCTTTAAAAAAAATAAAAATAAAAAGTCAAAAAATATAATAATACATTTGAAAAAATTAAAATACAATTAAAATGAAAGATAAAGTCAAATAAAAACACTTATTTTTCTTAATCTATTTATTTTCCTTTGTGCATATATATATATACACATATACATACCCATACATACATACGAACACGTACTCAAAAACACAATTAAAAGAAAAACACACAAAAAACACATACCACTTGCAGCAGCACTATCAAGGTTCTTATCAGCTATTTCTAGCATTCGCTGAGACAACGGGCCAATCATTCGTTTTTAGGTTTTACAGTACCTTACACAACATGTATCTGCGCATTTCCCTAGTCACCCCGTTCACTCTGTCCAGTTTGAAATATAGTTGAATAGTGGAGACCAGAGTCTATCAAACTTGGGCTGTCTCTTGTGGAGGTCATAAGTGAGCTTTTCAAGAGGGAGAAAGTCAACAATCTGGTCAATCCACATTTTAAATGTAGGAGGGGTATTAGAGGCCCACAATAGAAGAAAACATTTCTTAGCAAAGTATGTAATAGTCATAAGCAACTTTTCTCTGTCATGATCAAGAACAAAGTCCTACTGGGCATTAAGAAGATAGATACATGGGGTCATATCAAACTGTACCTCTAGTATTTTCTGTGCAGCAGTATGTATAGATTGCACAGAATCTGGCAATCTCTCTACAGCTCCAAAATACATGCATATAGGTTCCACTTTCAGAGGTACATCTTTTACAGTTAGGAGACATATCTGTTTTCATTCTATGGAGTCTCAAAGGAGTATAATAAAATTTGTACAAACATTTGTAATTAGATTCTTTCATTTTTACATTAGTAGAGGTGCAGTATACCCTGTTGCAAACCTCCGCCCATAACTCATCACTGATAGTCAGACCAAGGTCCTTTTCCCAAATTATTTTCAAAGGAGTAAAGGAGGAGCCTCCTTTCTCAGAAAGGAGTCTATAGATGTAAGATATTTTGCCTTTAATGGATTGTGCTGTGACAAGAAGGGTTTCAACTTCATTCAACTGAGTTCTAAACCTCCTCTTGGAGGTAAATGAGGAAATTACATGTCTAATTTGAAGATATATATTTTTTAAATGGATCTTGGCACATCGAATTCACTGCAGAGCTCTTGAAAGGATTTCAGTGTAGTGGTTTTCTGATGAAATAGGTCTGAAAAGGTCCTGATTCCTAGAGTATGCCAGAGATTAAAGTTGGCATCCCTCAGGGCTTTTGGCAAGTCTGGGTTGCCTACTATAGGCGAGTGAGAACATATTTGGGAGGAAATGCCCAGGTATTTCTTACAGCCCCTCCACGCTAGTAGGGTGCTGTAAATCACAAAGGTTTTGGCTATGTTGCCCACTTCACTAAAGTTATTAATTAATATAATTGAGCTTAAGGGCAATGAACCACAGGATTGGGCTTCTATCTGAATCCACGTTGACTCTTGTCTGTTTGTGATCCATGTTAGCATGTTGCAGATTTGGGCAGACCAGTAGTACAATTGAAGGGAGGGAAGGGCAAGACCACCCTTAGATTCAGGTTTCGATAGAGTGGAAAACTTGATCCTAGGTTTTTTATTGCCTCATATAAATTTGGTGATGCTTTGGTTAGTTGTTTTGAAGAAGGAAACTGGGAGATAGCATGGGAGCATCTGAAATAAGTAGTTCAGTCTAGGGAGGACGTTCATACGGATTACATTAATTCTTCCTACTAAGCTAATTGGGAGGGAGATCCAGGTTTGGAGATCGTTCGTGATTCGATCCAGGAGTGGAAGATAATTTTCCTTAAAAAGGCTATTCAGATCTGGTGTTATGAAGATCCCGAGGTATTGGAACCCCTGTGTTTTCCATTGGAAAGGACATAGTGTCTTCATAGAGCTGGTGAGTGTAATATTGAGAGGGCAGACAGTGGATTTGTTCAAATTGATCTTATAACCTGAAAACTTGCCATACTGAGCAATTGTGTCTAAAATGAGAGGGAGGGATTTCTCAGGGTTGGATATGTAGAGCAAGACATCATCCGCGTAAAGCGAAATCTTGTGCTGCAGGCCGCCTGCAGAAACACCCATAATACTTGGATTGCTCCTTATCAGCTCTGCCAGAGGCTCCGCCCCCAACAAGTAGAGCAGCGGGGACAGCGAGCACCCTTGTCTTGTGCCCCGTTCCAGATGGAATCTGGGTGAGTTCAGTCCATTAGTAGTCACCATGGCATTTGGATGAGAGTATAGTGATTTGATCCATTTAATAAAATTTGGGCCCATATTGAACTTTTCTAAGACTGAAAACAGAAAGCTCCACTCCATCCTGTCAAACGCCTTCTCAGCATCAAGTGAAGCCAGCAGGACAGGGGTCTTCTGTGCGTTTACTTGATCAATAATATCAAAAAGACGGCAAATTTTATCAGAAGAGTATCTGTCTCTAATAAATCCAGTTTGGTCCGCTTTTCTTATTTTGGGAAGAAGAGTGTTTAGTCTTTTGGCGAGCAATTTGGTAATTGTTTTATAGTCGAAATCCAACAAGCTTATGGGCCGGAAGGACGAGCAGGATAGGGGGTCCTTGTTCTTTTTTAGCAACACTGTAATGCGAGCTGTATGCATTGAGTCTGGGAGAACTCCGTTTTTGCAAAAATCCTCCAGCATTGGCATGAAGATAGGGCTGAGCAGGGGCCAAAAAGCTCTGTAGAACTCTCTGGGGAATCCATCTGGGCCTGGGGACTTATTAGGTGGCATGGAGGTAATTGCCTCCAGGATCTCCTCAGGAGTGAAGGGGGAGTTGAGATCTTCTTGGTCGGTCTCTGATAGTTTAGGTAGCGAGATTCCCTCTAGGAAAGAGTGGAGTTCTGCCTCCGTGTGTTTTCTCTCAGAGGTATATAGTTTGCAGTAAAAATTATGAAAAGTTAAATTGATATTTTTTGGGTCGTATGTGACCTCGTCCTCTGCTGTTCGGATAGCCCTGATTGTACGCTCTGACTGCTCCTTTTTTAATTGGTAAGCAAGCAATCTACTGGGCCTATTGCTATACTCATGGTATTTCTGTTTAGTAAAGAAAACCTTTTTTTTGTATCTCCCGATTGTAGTCCAAATTCAGTTTGGCTTTGGCTGCTTTAAGGTGACTCCAGAAGGTGCTGTCTGGGGATTGTTTATGTATTTTTTCACAGCATTCCAGCTCCCTCTCAAGATCTAGCCTGTGTGCTTCCATTGCTTTTTTCTTAGAGGAAGCATATGCAATTAGATGACCTCATAGTGTGGCTTTAGCAGCGTCCCACATTGTGGCCGGAGAAACAGGAGAATCTTTGTTGTCTTGTGTGTAGTTGTCTATCCATGTAGTTACCAATGTATGGAACGCTTCGTTTGATAGCATGGAGGTGTTGAATTTCCAGCTCTTTGACCTCGGGATGTTTTTGCAGAGGTCAAAGCGGAGGTGGACAAATGCGTGATCTGAAAGTGCTATGGGTCCGATTTGTACATGTGGCTGAATTTATGAAACTCTTTGGGATAAAAATTTAATCTATACGGGAGTAGGTGTTATGGACATTAGAGTAGTATGTATAGTCCATAGATGAGCTATTAGTCTCTCTCCAGATATCTATCAGTCCCATCTCTTTAGTAAGAGAGTTCAACATCTTTGCAGATCTAGGATTTGTGGTGGGGACTTGAGATGATTTGTCTAGGGTTGGGTTAAGGGTACAATTAAAATCTCCGGCCACCACGCCAAAGGAAACACAATGCTCATTGAACAGGGTTATCATTTTTGACATGAAGGCAGGAGTATCTGTGTTAGGGGCGTATATGTTTAAGATAGTAATTGGTTGACCATATAGTGACCCAGTTATCAAAATAAGTCTCCCCTCCGGATCAGATATGTTTTTGTCAATTATGAATGGAAGATTTTTATGGATAAGTATGGCTGTGCCTCTACTGTTTGATTTGAAAGATGAGAAATACACCTGTCCCACCCAAGCTCTGCAGAGTTTGGCATGTTCAGCATCACAGAGGTGTGTCTCTTGTAATAGCGCGATGTCTGCTTTTTCCTTTTTTAGAGCACATAGTATCTTTTTCCGTTTTATTGCATGCCCTAGACCATGGCAGTTCCATGTCAATAGATTTAAGGTACTAGTCATCGTCATCGAACAGTAATCGAACTTTAGTGCAAGTCATCGCTGGGTAAAAGTGGATAGTAGTTACAGCTGTGTTCACATAAAAGGAAAATAAATGGTGTACATAAAATAATCATCTCTGAACACCCCAGCCGAGTTCCCAAACAACTCGACACATCCCGTTGGATCTATTACCCCCCGCTCAGTCTCAATTCTGTGTTCCGAAAAAAACTAAAACCGGGAACAGTTAGCAACGCACAACGTCTCCCTCTTCCCACCAAAGCCTCATCCTCTTCACCCCGCATTGAGTAAATGACACAGTAGCCCCCGTCCAGACCACACTAAAAGAGGGGAGAAAAATTAAATCAATAGCCCAGCCTACATATATGTCCCCCAAGGGACATAGGGAACCCCAAGTAATAATAGCAACAAAAAAAACAGGGATATAAAAGTAGGCTGAAACATTAGTAGGTCTAGGTTAGGCTATACAGCCCATCCCTCTCAGTTAAAGGAAAATAAATATAAATTGGACGACTATAATGACATTTAGGGGGTGGGTCTCTGGATATCGGCTATATGTCGTCTTACCTCCTTTAGTAATGGCATTAATCGCATTTAGTCATTGGTCCGTTTCTCATTGACCAGGATTGTCTTTCAAAAAACGTTTTGCCTCTTCGGGAGTTTTGAAGTGTCGCAAGGCTCCTTGGTGAAGAATCCTGAGCTCGTTTGGGTATTTGAATCCCCTGAAGATGCCTCGGTCAATTGAGTATTTCTACACTTCGTCAAACTCTCGGCGCTTTCGGCGTATTCCAGCTGACAGGTCCTGGTGTAAAGCGAGTTTGGCGTTTCCCACTGTGATGGTGTTGTTTTTCACCGCCAGTGGCAGAGTTAATGGCATCTAATTTAGTGTTTAGTTCTGTACGTTGGGATTTCAACTCAGAAAGGATGTCTTCGACAGAGTGCGAGGTTGGCATTCGTTGTGCCTCGGGGGGGAGCGGGTCCTCTTGCTCCTGGCTAATGGCGCTAGTTTTTTCTTAAGCTAGCTTCTAATTGGAGGCTTTTTCCGTCGCTAATACTCGAGTCCGGGTAAAAATGTCACCTGTAGTGTCGCCTTTTGTAGCCGCCATGACTTTTTCTTACTAAAGCTAAATGAGTTTGAACTTGGAGTGGAGGTAAGATTAGGAATTGGAAACTACTTGTGCGGAGCTCTTAGTTCATGCGGCCATCTCGTTCAAGGGTCACGTGATCCCGACATTTCACATTCACATTCACATTTCACATTTCACATTAAAATAAAGTGGTGATCCTAACTGGCCTAAGACAGGGAATTTTTACTAGGATTAAATGTCAGGAATTGTGAAAACTGAGTTTAAATGTATTTGGCATAGGTGTATGTAAACGTCCGACTTCAACTACATATATATGTGTGTGTATATATATATATATATACATACATACACATGTGTAATGGCAGAGTGAAATCAGACTTATGTTGATTATGAATAGAGATGTAAGAGCTGAAATGGTCTTTGTCTGAGAGTGGCCTGCCACAGTTTGACTCCGGGGCCTGTTGAGTGGAAATCAAAGCTGCCCGTCTAAAGGGGCACTCTGTGTGCTGCCCCCCCCCCCCCCCCAAGGTCAGGGCCCTAGCAGGGGAAGCTGAGAGACTGACTGGGCTTGGATTTTACAATGGTCGTAGATGGGAGGAGCTGAACTGACCTTTCTCTAACCTCGGAATGTCACGGATAGCCAAGGTCATAGAATAACGATAAAAGACAGAGCTGTTAGAGAGATTTTATGAGTTATTTGAACTCCCTCCAACTCTCTCAAAATGCCCCAGAAAAGCCATTTCACAACCATCCTGAAGAGCAGTTTGGGTTGTTTTTCTGTAACTATGACTCCCATGATGGCCTGACCTAGGTCTCATTACTGGGTCTTCAGTCAAGGAGTCTGTACACAACACCAACACAGACAAGAAACATGTGCACACACACTCTTGTATCTCTTCAATACTCAGGCAGTAAGGTCTAAAACAGGTTTTGTGAGGGAAAAGCGGTGAGTGAGTATTAGGACAATTATTCTCTCTTGGGGTCAGTCTGACCCTCCAGAAGGAGGAGGTCCGGTAGTTTCTATCATGTCTGAGCCTCCAGAAGGAGGAGGTCCGGTAGTTTCTATCATGTCTGAGCCTCCAGACAGAGGAGGTCCGGTAGTTTCTATCATGTCTGAGCCTCCAGACAGAGGAGGTCCGGTAGTTTCTATCATGTCTGAGCCTCCAGACAGAGGAGGTCCGGTAGTTTCTATCATGTCTGAGCCTCCAGACAGAGGAGGTCCGGTAGTTTCTATCATGTCTGAGCCTCCAGACAGAGGAGGTCCGGGGCTGGCCTCTGCAGAGCATTGTCATCAATTTCCTGTTGATGTGCAGCTTGTGTTCTCCTCTAAATAAACAGTTCCGTGTTGAAATATTGGCAGAGCAGCATCCTGAATGAAACTGAGACATTCACAATAACAACGCAGAAGGTAAAAAGAGTCGATGCTATGGTGTGTTTATCTTGTCATGTGGCGGTGGCGTCTTGACAATGTGGGTGTGGCCAAAGTACATTTTAGTAGACTCCCTGATGACACAAAGTCCCACTGACCAGTTGAAACCTAGACCTCCTCTGGGAGATGGATGTTCTCAGGCGCTATCTCTGGAACGTGTCTTTATAATGCATGGAGGAATGGACTCAACAGACTCGAGCCACGTCTGTTCTCACTGCCTTTGATTTCCTGAAGTGCTGTGGAATCATTGCTATGTAATGACAATGTCATCCTCCTAGACTCTGTCCTTCCCTTCCCTCTCAGTGCTGTGGCCTGTTGTCTCTCTCAGATCTGTGATTGACCCAGTCCAACTTTTTGAATTTCACCCTCCCTCCCATGTGGTCTCCATATGACCAGGCTCTGGGTGCACAAAGGCCCTCTCTATGAGTCATTCCTCAGCCCTCGGTGAGTGTGATGAACAGCAAGCCTCTCGCCACAACAGCTGATGTGCATCTTCAGCGAGAGCCTGTCCTTGGCCGTGCACTGCCCCGTAGGGAGGACATGGCAGGTCAAACCAGACCACATAGCTCTCTCTCCTCCTAGACTACAGACCATTTGTTGTGTGCAGAGACGTCTCACTAAGCCTGGAGAGCCTACCACTGGACAGAAAGTAAATATAGAGTAATGTGATACCATTTAAGACTCAGAGATCAGCAGATCTTTTATACGATGCAGAGGTCAAATAATGTGAAAGGATGAAGGCAGTGGATGGTGACGATGAAGTGAATTTGGGATGTTGTAGTAACGAGTGTAGATTACAGGAATAGGAAGCAGAAGGTCGGGGTTGATAGAAGCTGCTGTCGTCAGCCTAGACAGGGAAACCACAGCTGCAGGACATATCCTTTTACCCATAATGCCAATGGATGCCTCTGGACCACACAGCTGCGTCCCTACGCCCCTGCACATATCAGCCACCATGTGTGTTTTGAGTGAATGTTTAGTTGTTTTTTGTTCTAGTTTGTAACATTGCATTGTCCCTCTTTCTTCAAGAGTATTGTCATTGTCTAATTTTGTCCCTTGTCTGGACAATGGTGTATTGTTAGGGTGCGGAAAGGCTGAGTGCAAAGAGCTTGAATGAAGGTTCAGCTCTCCTCTCTGTAGGATGGATCTGTTTTAGTGGAGACATTACTGTTGTGACCTGTTGGAGCTGTCTACATTGGCTCTGTTACCACCCATATGTATGTTATAGTAACATCAGACAGCCTCTAAGGGTAGGATTTCATCTGTATCGCGGAAGAGCCGTGTTAAAATTGAAAGGTAATTTACGATTGCGCGACACATGAAGTGTTTACTGTGAATGCAGTCTCCACGAACGCGGGAACATTGCCTTTACAATTCAACGGAGCTACAACGCGAGTCTTCCGTGATACGTCTGCGATAAGGATTGACTCCAGCCCTGAGAGGCGGTCGGATGTTAATGGTAGCGTGAGTGCTTGTAAGTTTGCTGATTTGTCTTGTACTGTAAGCCAGCTCTGACTATACTGGAATAGTTCTCAGGCGTGGGGAGGGAAAGGAGAGAGTACATGTCAAATTTTATGATCTAAGCTGACAGCTCTGTGATCTGGGAGTGTTGACAGTTGGCAGGCGAGGCTTTGTTGACCTGAACTCAGAACGACGGCAGGGGTCATAGTGTTCAATCACACTGTGTGGGTGTGGCTGCAGGGGAACGTCACTAGAGGCCTCTCTGAGCACTGTGACTCAACTAAAGGGCAAATTCACAGAAATGGAATTGCGCTGAGACTCAGAAGTATAACAAACCATACAAACTCTATGCACAAGGAATTCTTTTAACAATTTACACTGAATATTTGACACAAAAACACTTACTGGAAGAACTGTGCAGACACACCGTTTCATGAAACTCCCAACGAAACAGTTCTTGTGCTGACGTTGCTTCCAGAGGCAGTTTGGAAGTCAGTAGTGAGGATTGCAACCGAGGACAGATGTGCTTCTGCACTCAGTGGTCCTGTTCTGTGAGCTTGTGAGGCCTACCAATTCTCCTAGATGTTTCCACTTCACATTAACAGCACTTACAATTGACCGGGGCAGTTGGAAGTCACTAAGATAGCACCTCAGTAAGGCCATTCTACTGCTAATTTTAGTCTATGGCGATGCATGGCGGTGTGCTCGATATTATACACCTGTCAGCAACGGGTGTGGCTGAAATATCAGAATCCACTCATTTGAAGTGTTTGAGTGTCCATATATATCTCACACACAGTACACACAGTACACACAGTGCACACAGTACACACAGTGCACACAGTACACACAGTACACACAGTGCACACAGTACACACAGTACACACAGTGCACACAGTACACACAGTACACACAGTGCACACAGTACACACAGTACACACAGTGCACACAGTGCATTCGGAAAGTGTAAATCCACTTCACTTACTGTAGTTCAATAATAGATTAAAATACATTATTCCAAAGTCAATGTGTGATGTCATAGCTGACACCCCATTCTTTCTGCAGACATCTTTGAATCTTAATTCGGCGTAGATACTTTTGTCGTTGTTGCTCCTAGATGTAAAAATTTTTTTTTGTACATGCATACATACATTGTGCATTCGGAAAGTATTCAGACCCCTTGACTGTTTCTACACACAATACCCCATAATGACATCACAATACCCCATAATGACATCACAATACCCCATAATGACAAAGCAAAAACAGGTATTTAGAAATTTTTGCAAATTTATAAAAAGCTGACATCACATTTACATAAGAATTTAGATCGTTTACTCAGGACTTTGTTGAAGCACCTTTGGCAGTGATTAAAGCCTCAAGTCATCTTGGGTATGACGCTACAAGCTTGGCAAACCTGTGTTTGGGGAGTTTCTCCCATTCTTCTCTGTAGATCCTCTCAAGCTCTGTCAGGTTGGATGGGGACTGTCGCTGCACAGCTATTTTCAGGTCTCTCCAGAGATGTTCGATCGGGTACAAGTCCGGGCTCTGGTTGGGCCACTCAAGGACATTCAGAGACTTGTCCCGAAGCCACTCCTGCTTTGTCTTGACTGTGTGCTTAGGGTCGTTGTCCTGTTGGAAGGTGAACCTTCGCTCCAGTCTGAGGTCCTGAGTGCTCTGGAGCAGGTTTTCATCAAGGATCTCTCTGTACTTTGCTCTGTTCATCTTTCCCTCAATCCTGATTAGCCCCCTAGTCCCTGCCGCTGAAAAACGTCCCCACAGCATGATGCTGCCACCACCAAGCTTCACCGTAGGGATGGTGCCAGGTTTCCTCCAGACGTGATGCTTGGCATTCAGGCCGAAGAGTTCAATCTTTCATCAGACCAGAATATCTTGTTTCTCATGGTCTGGGAGTCTTTGGTGCCTTTTGGAAAACTCCAAGGAGGCTTTCATGTGTCTTCTACTGAGGAGTGGCTTCCGTCTGGCCACTCTGACATAAAGGCCTGACTAGTGGAGTGCTGCAGAGATGTTTGCCCTTCTGGAAGGTTCTCCCGTCTCCACAGAGGAACTCTGGAGCTCTGTCAGAGTGACCATCGGGTTCTTGGTCACCTCCCTGACCAAGGCCCTTCTCTCCCAATTGCTCAGTTTGGCCAGGCGACCAGTCTTGGTGGTTCCAAACTTCTTCCATTTAAGAATTATGGTGTCCACTGTGTTCTTGGGGACCTTCAATGCTGCAGACATTTTTTGGTACCCTTCCCCAGATCTGTGCCTCGACACAATCCTGTCTCGGAGCTCTACGGACAATTTCTTCGACCTCACGGCTTGGTTTTGCTCTGACATGCACTGTCAATTGTGGGACCTTATATATAGACAGGTGTGTGTCTTTCCAAATCAAATTATGCGAACATTTCTAAAAACCTGTTATCGCTTTGTCTTTATGGGGTATTGTGCGTAGATTGATGAGAAAAAATATTATTTAATCCATTTTAGAATAAGGCTGTAACATAACAAAATGTGGAAAAAGTCAAGGTGTTTGAATTCTTTCTGAATCCACTGTATATAGGGCAGCAGCCTCTAAGGTGCAGGGTTGAGTAACCGGGTGGTAACCGGCTAGTGACTAAGTTCAAGACAGGATACTGGGTGGAGCTAGTGATGGCTATTTAACAGTCTGATGGCCTTGAGATAGAAGCTACTTTTCAGCCTCTCTGTCACAGCTTTGATGCACCTGTACTGACCTCGCCTTCTGGATGATACCGGGGTGAACAGGCAGTGGCTCGGGTGTTTGATGTCCTTGATGATCTTTTTGGCCTTCCTGTGACATCGGGTGGTGTAGGTGTCCTGGGGAACAGGCAGTGGCTCGGGTCTTTGATGTCCTTGATGATCTTTTTGGCCTTCCTGTGACATCGGGTGGTGTAGGTGTTCTGGGGAGCAGGCAGTGGCTCGGGTGTTTGATGTCCTTGATGATCTTTTTGGCCTTCCTGTGACATCGGGTGGTGTAGGTGTCCTGGGGAGCAGGCAGTGGCTCGGGTGTTTGATGTCCTTGATGATCTTTTTGGCCTTCCTGTGACATCGGGTGCTTTAGGTGTCCTGGGGAACAGGCAGTGTGGGCCCGGTGATGCATTGTTCAGACCGCACCACCCTCTGGAGAGCCTTGTGGTTGCGGGCGGTGTAGCTGCCGTACCAGGCAGTGATACAGCCTGACAGAATGCTCTCAGTTGTACTTTTGTGAGGGTCTCAGCTGGGTTAAAGATATGTGGTGTTTTTGGTAACAAGGCAATGTTTGTTAAATTTACAGAAGGCAGAAAAATGGTTCCAAAACTAAATAGAAGTGTTGATATTACCTGGCAGGGGTCTTTACTTCAACATTTATTGTGTTTTGATGCATTTCCAAAATTTATTTTATAAAGTTTTCTGGTTGATGTTTTCTAAGACCCCTTTTCCATCTGTTTGACCAGAAATCAAATGTAAAATGGTTGAGAAGTGTTACTGTGTGTGTGTGTGTGTGTGTGTGTGTGTGTGTGTGTGTGTGTGTGTGTGTGTGTGTGTGTGTGTGTGTGTGTGTGTGTGTGTGTGTGTGTGTGTGTGTGTGTGTGTGTGTGTGTGTACCTTAATTTCCAAAGAACAGCTTTTAATTAGACACAGAATTTGACATGCTGCTATGAACTTCACGTTGGTGCTCATTGGTCATTTTTACATGGAAACGACCTAAATTAGCTACACCACCCACAGGATCTCCCAGGCTGGCACACTTCCCAGAGATGTCCGAGCAGAGGGCGCAGGGGAGTGGGCGTCTGGGCGAGAGGGGTGTAGGGCTGGAGGTTCGAGGGTGTTGCATTGGAATGCAAGTGGCGAGGCGAGCGGGCCAGGCCCCTCTCTGGTCCTGGGTTCAGACAGACTAGTGACCCCTAGACACCCTGGGGGTGTGGAGTTGTGATTTCACCCCACACCGCTCCCATAACACACACATCCTACAGCACCGCCTGGCCTGGTTCTGCTCCGCTCCCATTTTTCTCTTTCCTCAAACACATACAGTATGTCTATGCTCTCTAGTGAGAGGTGATGATCACACACGTCTATATTGTTTAGCAGCAGAAATACAGGTTTTTATGATTTAGTTTGGCTCCATTTCCTTGTTTTCAAGAGGAAGGAAACCAACCATTCTCTGTGGAAACAATCTGCTGCCCTTTTTAAACGTCTCCTCAATGAATTAGAGATTCAATCTGCTGACTATGAGAAAATAAGTCAGCATTCATTAGCTACACGTACAGTTTCTCTAAAGTGACACTCAAATGACAAGATCACAAGTCTTTAAAAAAAAGGGGGGGGGGAACAACCAGAGCAGTGAGGCTGATTCATGTGAAGCTCTCTGTTATGTCTGAGTGTTGAGGCTGATTCATGTGAAGCTCTCTGTTATGTCTGAGTGTTGAGGCTGATTCATGTGAAGCTCTCTGTTATGTCTGAGTGTTGAGGCTGATTCATGTGAAGCTCTCTGTTATGTCTGAGTGTTGAGGCTGATTCATGTGACGCTCTCTGTTATGTCTGAGTGTTGAGGCTGATTCATGTGAAGCTCTCTGTTATGTCTGAGTGTTGAGGCTGATTCATGTGAAGCTCTCTGTTATGTCTGAGTGTTGAGGCTGATTCATGTGAAGCTCTCTGTTATGTCTGAGTGTTGAGGCTGATTCATGTGAAGCTCTCTGTTATGTCTGAGTGTTGAGGCTGATTCATGTGACGCTCTCTGTTATGTCTGAGTGTTGAGGCTGATTCATGTGAAGCTCTCTGTTATGTCTGAGTGTTGAGGCTGATTCATGTGAAGCTCTCTGTTATGTCTGAGTGTTGAGGCTGATTCATGTGAAGCTCTCTGTTATGTCTGAGTGTTGAGGCTGATTCATGTGAAGCTCTCTGTTATGTCTGAGTGTTGAGGCTGATTCATGTGAAGCTCTCTGTTATGTCTGAGTGTTGAGGCTGATTCATGTGAAGCTCTCTGTTATGTCTGAGTGTTGAGGCTGATTCATGTGAAGCTCTCTGTTATGTCTGAGTGTTGAGGCTGATTCATGTGAAGCTCTCTGTTATGTCTGAGTGTTGAGGCTGATTCATGTGAAGCTCTCTGTTATGTCTGAGTGTTGAGGCTAGTCACATGACGTGCTGTACTGCTGTGAGTGCGTTGGCAATTATTTTGCTCAGTTCAGTCGGTGGCTCTCTGGGGTCTCCACGGTTTCCTAGTGTGTCCAGCTGTAGCCATGAGGACGTGTCAGTGTGGTGAGCAGAGAGGGAGACGGAGAGAGGCAGAAGAGTCAAGGTCACTGGATCAGCCTCACCCCCCGGATATCCCCTCTGGAGGGAAGAACCCAACCCAACACGATTCCTGTTGAATGGAAACCTTTTACTGACTGACTATGCATGCATTGAGACTTCCATTGTGGTTTCCTTGATATCATCCAGTGACGTCATTTAATTGCCAGCGCCCCCGCCAATCCCTTTTAGCAGTTTCCATCTCTAGAGACTAAGGTTGCAAAGGAAGGGTATATACTGGAAACATTCAACGTTTAACCAGTGAACTACCAACATTTTTGTATCTTTCAAGGATTTAATGTATTTTATCTCACAACATCTAGTTGCCCTTTTTAAGGTACTTCACATGTGTACAGGTGTCTGTAATCATCTCTGGCCCTCTGTGTGGCCTTCACATGTGTACAGGTGTCTGTAATCATCTCTGGCCCTCTGTGTGGCCTTCACATGTGTACAGGTGTCTGTAATCATCTCTGGCCCTCTGTGTGGCCTTCACATGTGTACAAGTGTCTGTAATAATCTCTGGACCTCTGTGTGGCCTTCACATGTGTACAAGTGTCTGTAATAATCTCTGGCCCTCTGTGTGGCCTTCACATTTGTACAGGTGTCTGTAATAATCTCTGGCCCTCTGTGTGGCCTTCACATTTGTACAGGTGTCTATAATAAACTCTGGCCCTCTGTGTGGCCTTCACATGTGTACAGGTGTCTGCAATCATCTCTGGCCCTCTGTGTGGCCTTCACATGTGTACAGGTGTCTGTAATAATCTCTGGCCCTCTGTGTGGCCTTCACATGTGTACAGGTGTCTGTAATAAACTCTGGCCCTCTGTGTGGCCTTCACATGTGTACAGGTGTCTGTAATCATCTCTGGCCCTCTGTGTGTGGCCTTCACATTTGTACAGGTGTCTGTAATAAACTCTGGCCCTCTGTGTGGCCTTCACATGTGTACAGGTGTCTGTAATCATCTCTGGCCCTCTGTGTGGCCTTCACATGTGTACAGGTGTCTGTAATAATCTCTGGCCCTCTGTGTGGCCTTCACATTTGTACAGGTGTCTGTAATAATCTCTGGCCCTCTGTGTGGCCTTCACATTTGTACAGGTGTCTGTAATAATCTCTGGCCCTCTGTGTGGCCTTCACATGTGTACAGGTGTCTGTAATAATCTCTGGCCCTCTGTGTGGCCTTCACATGTGTACAGGTGTCTGTAATAATCTCTGGCCCTCTGTGTGGCCTTCACATGTGTACAGGTGTCTGTAATAATCTCTGGCCCTCTGTGTGGCCTTCACATGTGTACAGGTGTCTGTAATAATCTCTGGCCCTCTGTGTGGCCTTCACATGTGTACAGGTGTCTGTAATAATCTCTGGCCCTCTGTGTGGCCTTCACATGTGTACAGGTGTCTGTAATAATCTCTGGCCCTCTGTGTGGCCTTCACATGTGTACAGGTGTCTGTAATAATCTCTGGCCCTCTGTGTGGCCTTCACATGTGTACAGGTGTCTGTAATAATCTCTGGCCCTCTGTGTGGCCTTCACATGTGTACAGGTGTCTGTAATAATCTCTGGCCCTCTGTGTGGCCTTCACATGTGTACAGGTGTCTGTAATAATCTCTGGCCCTCTGTGTGGCCTTCACATGTGTACAGGTGTCTGTAATAATCTCTGGCCCTCTGTGTGGCCTTCACATGTGTACAGGTGTCTGTAATAATCTCTGGCCCTCTGTGTGGCCTTCACATGTGTACAGGTGTCTGTAATAATCTCTGGCCCTCTGTGTGGCCTTCACATGTGTACAGGTGTCTGTAATAATCTCTGGCCCTCTGTGTGGCCTTCACATGTGTACAGGTGTCTGTAATAATCTCTGGCCCTCTGTGTGGCCTTCACATGTGTACAGGTGTCTGTAATAATCTCTGGCCCTCTGTGTGGCCTTATCACATGGAAAATATGTCCAAATAATTCAGGAAGATTTTCAAATAAAAATTGAATAACAAAGCTGTAAAATATAATCCTAAATGTAAATAAACTAATTTAACTTTTGTTCAATGAAGGTTTCAACATGAAATATCATTTTTATATATATATTTTTTTTTTACACATTTATTTTACTATGTCAGTATGTATTTGTTGTCAATGTTTCGGTGTCAAACTGGTGGCAGCTGTGAAGGTCAATAGTTGGAAGAGTTGCAGAGTTAATTGTAAATAATACCATTGTTTATTAGTTGCTTTTTTTCATTAATTAGGCTATTTTCTCTTGAACTGTATGGTCTATCTACTAGAAACTCATGAACCATCTGGTCTATCTACTAGAAACTCATGAACCATCTGGTCTATCTACTAGAAACTCATGAACCATCTGGTCTATCTACTAGAAACTCATGAACCATCTGGTCTATCTACTAGAAACTCATGAACCATCTGGTCTATCTACTAGAAACTCATGAACCATCTGGTCTATCTACTAGAAACTCATGAACCATCTGGTCTATCTACTAGAAACTCATGAACCATCTGGTCTATCTACTAGAAACTCATGAACCATCTGGTCTATCTACTAGAACCTCATGAACCATCTGGTCTATCTACTAGAAACTCATGAACCATCTGGTCTATCTACTAGAAACTCATGAACCATCTGGTCTATCTACTAGAAACTCATGAACCATCTGGTCTATCTACTAGAAACTCATGAACCATCTGGTCTATCTACTAGAACCTCATGAATCATCTGGTCTATCTACTAGAAACTCATGAACCATCTGGTCTATCTACTAGAAACTCATGAACCATCTGGTCTATCTACTAGAACCTCATGAATCATCTGGTCTATCTACTAGAACCTCATGAATCATCTGGTCTATCTACTAGAAACTCATGAACCATCTGGTCTATCTACTAGAAACTCATGGACACGGATAGAAAAAATGAATACTATATATATATATATATATATGAATAAATTGCTTAAGTGACTCAAGATTATCTAAGTTATGACAGATTTTCTGTTAATGACCAAAATTACTTACGATTCTGGTAACATCGGTAAACTACCGGTAGGTTCACAATCGTACTAGAGACCCAACCCTGAGAAGTGGAACCCCTCAAAGACAAGTAGATGACATTTAAAGATTGTGTGTGATGTCTCAGATGAGCAGAGAGACTGACTGACAGAGAGACTGACTGACAGAGAGACTGACAGAGACTGACTGACAGAGAGACTGACTAACAGAGAGACTGGCTGACAGAGAGACTGGCTGACAGAGAGATTGACTGACACAGAGACTGACTGACAGAGAGACTGACACAGAGACTGACTGACAGAGAGACTGACTTGACAGAGAGACTGACTGACAGAGAGACTGACAGAGACTGACTGACCGAGAGACTGACTGACAGAGAGATTGACTGACAGAGAGACTGACTGACAGAGAGACTGACTGACAGAGAGACTGACACAGAGACGGACTGACAGAGAGATTGACTGACAGAGAGATTGACTGACAGAGAGATTGACTGATAGAGAGACTGACTGACGGAGAGACTGACTGACAGAGAGATTGACTGACAGAGAGACTGGCGGACAGAGAGACTGGCGGACAGAGAGACTGACTGACAGAGAGACTGACTGGCAGAGAGACTGACACAGAGACTGACTGACAGAGAGACTGACTGACAGAGAGACTGACTGACAGAGAGACTGACACAGAGACTGACTGACAGAGAGACTGACACAGAGACAGACTGACAGAGAGACTGACTGACAGAGGGCGACGAAGTAGAGCGAGTAGAGGAGTGGAGGGTGTAACAGCAGCAGAGTAAATTCTTTGAGCCCAGCCCACTAGATACCACAATACCAGGGTAGGAGCGAGCGAGGGAGTGAGTTAAATGACTGTGTGTTGAGAGCTCTGCAATCATCCAGAGACGAGCACAGCTGATGTGTGGATTACCACAGCATTTCTCACTGGAGCTGTTTTTGGGAAATGGTGGGCTTTCTTCTTCTTCAGCTGTTGAAGCCGGTAAGCAACCAAATCGACTGCATGCTTGTATTATACTGTCTTGGCAGCCTCTCTCTTAGTGGTCTGTGTGGGTTGTGTTTGTCCTCGTCTCTCAGGACTGTAACATTTGAATTGGAGATGGATGTCCGTGTAGATCATGTGATTAGTCTTATGGTTGGTTCTACTGAGTACTGCATCTCCACTTCCTGACGATGTGTGGATGTTTTCTCAATTATCTCTGAAAGTTGACTACTTTTCAGACAGTTATGTTTTGACAGGGCCAGTTGATTTCCGTTCCTTGATATTCAGAGAGGGGATTTGTTATTACAGAGATGTTTATTGTGACCGACCGCCTCGTTTCGGTCTTGTGTAGCAAAATTTGAAATGGTGTTTTTTTTTACATTGGATAAAAGTAGATTCAAAGCTAGAAAATTGTATATCATACACAGCAGTTGAGGAACACATGGGAACGTAGTTCAGCTTTGAAAATTGATCAACTTTTGCGAAAATGGCTCTTGAATGTTTTGGGACACCTACTGGAGAGCTCTTCTTTGTCTACACCTATTAAGTATTGTTCACACCTTCTTAAGCCTTAGCCCCATCCATGTCTTTAAGGATACACGTGAGGCCATGTGCTAAACAGTGAGTACGGTAGTGTACAACCAAAGATTTCAAGACTCGAGACTGGTTTCTACTATGTCTATCGACATGTCTGTATACAGTTGTCGCAATGACATCATGAACATTCTATTGTCGTTCCGACATCAAACTTGTCATTGTTGTTATGAAACAGTATAAAGACAGCAGCACGGTGGTCCAAAACAGCATAAATGGTGTATTTCAATACAAAATAAACCTATTAGCTTAAAGATGTATTTAGTGTTTGTCAATCTAACAAACCAGGCAACTAAAAGCAACTTTCTAAACAATGTTTTCGGTTAGTTTCTAGCTTGTTAGAAGGTGTAAACGGTACAATTAAATGGTTACCTGCATAGTGGAGTCTTTTTGTTTTCGACATGTAGCTAGCTAGCTAAACAAGGAACCATAATCCCAACTCATAACGTTACTACCCTCCATGTATCTACAGTTAGCTAAAGCTAACCAACTAGCTAGGTTCAATTTTAGCTAGCTAGCTAACATTAGGCTAGAACTAGCAATACAAATTTCTCTGAGATAAGGATGACATCATACACATAATGCTAGTGAGCCAGCCAGCTAATATTAGCTAGCTAACAGTACGCTTTTACTTGCAATAAATTACTTTCTGGCAAAATTAGAAACATATATCTGAAAATGTAGCCAGCTAGACTCTCTTACCCATATACATGGATGAAAGCTTCTCCCTCTGTCACGGTTGCCCTTAGCTTGAAGATGTAATCCAGTCAGGTGTTTTATACAACAGCCTTCTGTGTTCTCTTTTTTGACTCCCTCCGCATTTGAAATCAAATGCCTCCTTAGCTATCATATTGTGAAGAGCCTTAGCAACAGTTGTGCAGTTCGTCGTGATATCTTTCAAAAAAGCTGTTTTAGAAAGGACTACCTACACATACTAAGCCGCTCATGGTATAGACAGAAGTGTGCTACATGGCAGACCAATCTGAACTCATCTCTCGGCATGTCCAGCCCATCCATTATCTCAGCCAATCATGGCTAGTGCAAAGGTTCCTGTCTTTTTCCTGACCTGTCACTGATATGACTGTTCCAATAAGCTGAACAGGAAACCTGACTTTCAGACTGATCCCTGACCTGTCACTGATACGACTGTTCCAATAAGCTGACCAGGAAACCTGACTTTCAGACTGATCCCTGACCTGTCACTGATACGACTGTTCCAATAAGCTGACCAGGAAACCTGACTTTCAGACTGATCCCTGACCTGCCACTGATACGACTGTTCCAATAAGCTGACCAGGAAACCTCTGACTTTCTGACCAGCCCAGACGTTGCGGCACCCCACTTCTAAACAACTCTAACTGGACTGTATTCAGAGGGTTGTGAAGTCATCTGAAATCACAGTGGTTGTGCTGAACTTGTTTACTCTTGTTTGATAGGTAAGGGTTGTATGGTGTTATTACAGAGTAACTTCTGCAACAAAAGCAAGAAGCCAAGACAGCAGACATTTTCCAATGAGATTCTGAGAGGTCATGACTGTGCCAACATAACCTTACAGTTAGCCTTGTTTCTACATGAAGACCTCTGCTCACAAAGCACTTCAGGTCTACTCTTTGAAGCTGATCAGTTTGTTGCTGTGGGTAGAGAAATAAAACACTTAGACCGACAGGTTGTTTGATCTGCTATGAGCAGAGATAGAGACAACAACCTCCAGCACTAAAAGCTACAAACACAGGCCCATATTCTACTGAAAACTTGTGATCAGGAAAAACATCTCTCACTTCCAGAGACATCAAAGGAAAACAGGTAGGCCTGAGATTACTGCCTACAAAGTCATCGGTGTGTGTGTGTGTGTGTGTGTGTGTGTGTGTGTGTGTGTGTGTGTGTGTGTGTGTGTGTGTGTGTGTGATAGAGAGATGCTCCTCTCCAGGGGAGCCCCAGTGCCTGGTGGCACGGCAATCTCCTCTCAGCTCCAGGAATGACCCACTACAGATAAGATGAATCACTTATCACCAGGGGAGCTGTTATACAGATGTTTCTGTGTAGTTAAATGGTCCTGTCATGGGTTTGAGGGTGCTATGCTGGGACCCTCTCATCAGGAAGATAGGTTGATAAATCAAATCTCAAATCAAATGTTATTGGTCGCATACACATATTTAGCAGATGTTATTGCGGGTGTAGTGAAATGCTTGTGTTCCTAGCTCCAACAGTGCAGTAATATCTAACAATTAAGAGTTCTACACGTGGAAAACATCTTGAAATTGATATGTGAAAATTCATCCAAAATGTGGAGTTCCTTTCTTTGGACACTTGAGCTAAGGGTTGCTCCATTGCCCGGGGGAAAGGGACCTGAGCAGTTATGCAAGTTGAGTCTGAACGCAAAGAATTGCAGTGGTCTGGTCTTTCTGGTTCCTCCACTGTGTGTAGGTGAATATACTTTCCATGTCCGGGCAGGTGATCATCAGGCTTCTTCAGGGCAACATAAACTACACCTGACTTACCCAATGGGAGAGAGCCATCCAGACCGTAATGTCAATCCCTGGTTCTGTTTTTGTGACAGGCTGATGAAAGCCTATCGCACCTGTTTATTGCATTAAGCCGCCAGATACCAAATTGTGATTATTTTGTCTGGTTTCTTCCAGACGCAGGCCAATACAACCAGATGTCTGAGGTTAGCTCCACCCATAACCACTTCTGTTGTCAGCGCAGTTAGCCCATGAATAGGGCCTCAGCATATTATGAAGCGGGCTTGATTGTTGAGTTGGAAAGCAATAGTTGTAATCGGTAATGAAATAACCCTTTATACTTGTCTTTTCTTACCTAGGCTGACTTTGCTGATAGTTACTTGGAGGAAAAATGTTGCTCTCTGTGATATATGGTCGTCTCGCACAGCTATCTAAGTCCATCTGCTAAATGACTAAAATGTAAAAGTAATGAGTCTTACCATCACCGTTGATAGATTTGCTCAGTAATTGACATCATATTGTACAATCGCTTGAAACTGTCGCTCATTGTTTCAGACGTGACCTGTGACTTGTGTTGTTCTTCTTCTCTCCCCACAGCGATGGAGCACCTGGTGAGTGAGCTGAACATGCTGCTGAAGCTGCTGGACCAGGAGAGTGTGAGCAGTGCCACAACGGAGAAGATGAGCACGGTCCGGAGCCTGCTGGGGCAGCTGCAGCCATCAGGTACGGTGTGTGTGTGTGTGTGTGTGTGTGTGTGTGTGTGTGTGTGTGTGTGTGTGTGTGTGTGTGTGTGTGTGTGTGTGTGTGTGTGTGTGTGTGTGTGTGTGTGTGTGTGTGTGTGTGTGCGTGTGTGTGTGTGTGTGTGTGTGTGTGTGTGTGTGTGTGTGAGAGAGAGAGAGGGCACGGAGAGTGTGTTTATTTGTATTTTTTTACATTCTCTTCTCTGTTAAAGTGAATGGATCAGACTTCATATACATGAACACTTCTCTATACGGAAATGGCACCAGCTTTGTGGAATCCCTGTTTGAGGAATTCGGTGAGTTAAATACCATATCTGTGTTATTTCATATAGAAGAATAATGACTTTCTAGACGATGCTAATATAGAGTAAACAATGATATGATCAGTCATTCTTTAGTGATGTGTATATTACATTGTCCCAACAGACCTGGATGAGCTCAGAGCCTCTAGACGATGCTAATATAGAGTAAACAATGATATGATCAGTCATTCTTTAGTGATGTGTATATTACATTGTCCCAACAGACCTGGATGAGCTCAGAGCCTCTAGACGATGCTAATATAGAGTAAACAATGATATGATCAGTCATTCTTTAGTGATGTGCATATTACATTGTCCCAACAGACCTGGATGAGCTCAGAGCCTCTAGACGATGCTAATATAGAGTAAACAATGATATGATCAGTCATTCTTTAGTGATGTGTATATTACATTGTCCCAACAGACCTGGATGAGCTCAGAGCCTCTAGACGATGCTAATATAGAGTAAACAATGATATGATCAGTCATTCTTTAGTGATGTGCATATTACATTGTCCCAACAGACCTGGATGAGCTCAGAGCCTCTAGACGATGCTAATATAGAGTAAACAATGATATGATCAGTCATTCTTTAGTGATGTGTATATTACATTGTCCCAACAGACCTGGATGAGCTCAGAGCCTCTAGACGATGCTAATATAGAGTAAACAATGATATGATCAGTCATTCTTTAGTGATGTGTATATTACATTGTCCCAACAGACCTGGATGAGCTCAGAGCCTCTAGACGATGCTAATATAGAGTAAACAATGATATGATCAGTCATTCTTTAGTGATGTGTATATTACATTGTCCCAACAGACCTGGATGAGCTCAGAGCCTCTAGACGATGCTAATATAGAGTAAACAATGATATGATCAGTCATTCTTTAGTGATGTGCATATTACATTGTCCCAACAGACCTGGATGAGTTCAGACCCTCCCCAGAAGAACTAAAGGAACCAGTAGAGGAGGAAACCCCCAAAATACCGCCCTCAAAAGTGAGAGCCTTTTTGACAATACTGTATCAATGTATCAGAACTTTGTCTATAACACTTTTATTTATTGAATTTCTCCTAAACGTTAATTCCCCCAGAGTCCCACTGACACCCCACCTCCTCTGCCAACCACCCCTCCCCCAGAGGACTATTATGAGGAGGCAGTGCCCCTGGATCCAGGCACGGCGACCCAATACATCACCGCCAACATCACCAAACGCAGTGAGTAGTCAATCACACGTCCTCCCTGCTGTCACCTATTCATAACCACCCCAACTCACTGTCCATACACGGTACACAACACAGGAGAATTGAGGGGAGTAGAGGCTCATAGTAATGGCTGTAATGGACTGAATGGAACCGTATCAAACCATTCCATCCATTACTATGAGCCTGTCCTCATCAGTTAAAGGGCCACCAGCCTACTGTGCTACACACTCTTACTGTTGGGTTATCTCTGATCTGTGTCCTCTGTCCCCTGCTTCCTTCTAGTCAGCGCAAGTCCCCCAAATTCCATTGAAGATGCATATTATGAGGATGCTGACAATAATTACCCCACCACCCAAATCAATGGCCCGCACAAGAACTCATGTGAGTATGAATGAAATCATAGCACCCGGTTGAGATGAATGTGTACTTGATGCTACTACATCTGTATGTTTCGAGGGGAGGAGGAACCACCTTATCTGTTATCCTTGGTTGTTCTCCAGACGCTGATTCAGACGCGCTGAGCAGCTCCTATGAATCGTATGATGAGGAGGATGAGGAGGCGAAGGGCCAGGACAGGACTAGTCAGAGGTGGCAGTCAGAGGAGAACTCTGTGGGCCCCATGAAGGACTGTCGTATCTGTGCCTTTTTGCTGCGCAAGAAACGCTTCGGTCAATGGACCAAACAGTTGACGGTCGTCCGTGACAACAGATTACAGGTAGGGACTTTTTCTTGCAGTCCGTGTTTATTATTAATGGTTTATTACACATCAGACCTGATCTAGTTGAGACACATTTAGATATTAGGAGTGATCTGCAGTAAAGTATTTTAAAGTCAGTTGTAAATATAAAAATAAAAATCAACAGCAGTTTATCCGTGTGTTCCTCTGCAGTGCTACAAGAGCATTAAAGACAGAAGCCCACACATTGAGCTGCCGCTGAACCTGTGTAACGTCATCTACATTCCCAAAGAGGCGCGCCGCAAGAAGCACGAGCTGCGTTTCTCCCTGCCTGGTGGAGAGGCCTTGGTGCTGGCTGTCCAGAGCAAGGAGCAGGCGGAACGATGGCTCAAGGTGATCCGGGAGGTGGCCAGTCAAGCCACCAGCAGTGAAGGGTTAGTGGGCTCATCCTCTCCTATGATCCAGAGGAAGATGGAGCTGGACAAGGTGGGTCTCCCCTCAGTAACCCTGCTAGATACCATTCTCAGTCTATAGGCCTGTAACCCAACACAGCCTTCTGTGTCTGCACTGCACAGACCCTATGGGCCCCTTATCCTGTTTCACTCCAACTGACTCAGACAACCTGGGACTGGTGTTTTCACAAGCTATGTTTCACATACTACACATAACCATGCTGCAGTAAATAACCAGACAGAATGAAAGCAGTTGTTACGGTTTTCTATGGGTGAAGGAGAGTCGGACCAAAATGCAGCGTGGTTAATAATATACATCTTTAATTAAGATGAAACACGAACAATACAAAAACAAGAAACGTAACGTGAAAACCTATACAGCCTATCTGGTGACAAACTAACACAGAGACAGGAACAATCACCCACCAAACACTCAAAGAATATGGCTGCCTAAATATGGTTCCCAATCAGAGACAACGAGAATCACCTGCCTCTGATTGAGAACCGCCTCAGGCAGCCATAGACTATGCTAGAAAACCCCACTAAGCCACAATCCCAAAACCTATGAAAAACCTTACATACATAAACACAAAACAAACAAAAAAACATGTCACACCCTGGCCTGACCAAATAAATAAAGAAAACACAAAATACTAAGACCAGGGCGTGACAGCAGTTCAGTAAATAACCAGACAGAGTGAAAGCAGTTCAGTAAATAACCAGACAGAATGAAAGTAGTTCAGTAAATAACCAGACAGAATGAAAGTAGTTCAGTAAATAACCAGACAGAATGAAAGTAGTTCAGTAAATAACCAGACAGAATGAAAGTAGTTCAGTAAATAACCAGACAGAATGAAAGTAGTTCAGTAAATAACCAGACAGAATGAAAGTAGTTCAGTAAATAACCAGACAGAATGAAAGTAGTTCAGTAAATAACCAGACAGAATGAAAGTAGTTCAGTAAATAACCAGACAGAATGAAAGCAGTTCAGTAAATAACCAGACAGAATGAAAGTAGTTCAGTAAATAACCAGACAGAATGAAAGTAGTTCGGTAAATAACCAGACAGGTCAGACAGGACAGACGTCCACCCTGTTTGAACCCCCCTCACCTTCTAATGTACCTGTATCAGTTCATTGATAGTGTGTTTACTCCGTGTCAACACTCAATCAGAGGAGGAGTTGATGCTCTAATGCTGCCTTCTGACTGATAAAAACAGCTGACTGTGAATAGTCTAGTAATCAGCAACTGAAACTCCATATAGAGGAAAACAGAGCCATTCTATTATAGCGTAAATGTATGGCTGTGGACAGAGGCACACACAAAGTCTGTATGTCCTAGCTGGAAGTCTTTCTCATTGCTGCGTGTGTGTGTGTGTGTCCACTAACCTAATTTCGCCCCCTCTCTTCTCTCTAGTTACTAGGAGCTGACAAGCACACTGTAGTGTTGGTTGACAAGCACACCTCTGACTCTGACAGCGTGGCCACAGGTGACAACCTGCCCTCTGGTCAGCTCCGTGACAACTGTGAAGGTTAGGCCCCAATCTGCCTCAACATACCTGAACTTCCCTGGGTGTCTGGTTTCTGCTGTTCTACTGTAGCTTTGTGTTTTACTAGTCTGCATTCTGAGATTCAAAAGACCACTTTTAGATACGCCATTTTGTTCCATTCTAGAACCCTTTTTAAACTGAGGCAACAGGCCCAAGCAGATTGAAATGAAACACTGTGTAAGGCAGTGGCTTTGCCAACCTTAAGACAGAGGACAACATAGGGAAGGAGAAAGTAGAGTGATCTATATTCCTGAGTCAGAAGAAGGGGTCAAAGTTTGGATGTTTTAACTAAAGCAGATAAAAGACAGAGGAAGTGTGGTCCGGAGCAGAACCATCCTTCCTGCCCTCTTCCTGCCTTTGTCTCACAATGACATCATAGGACATACGTACACAAGGCAGAGCGGTAGCGAACCGGAGCGACAGATCCCAAAACAACATTTTTTAGAAGCACTGAACTACATTTGCCTATATTGTTCGATTGCCAATACAGTGTGCCACATTGGAACATGAGCCTCCAGTAAATGGCTAACTAAAACAGGCCCTTTCAGACACACAATAAATGATCTAGTAAATGACTCTTTTGTAAACGACTCTGCTGACGCCGGTGTGTTTCTGTTTAGGGAAGGGGAAGAGGGGGGCGTTTTCAGAGCTGACGGGGTCTATGAGCAGAGCAGCTGGACGGAAGATCACCAGGATCATCAGTTTCTCTAAGAAGAAGCCTCCTCTCCCAGGAGACACTCCGTCATCCTATCACCATGACGACAACCCCCGCTGTGGTGAGCACCCCGCATCCATGTCGTACATATGTATATTTTTTTAACCCCTTTTTCTCCCCAATTTCGTGGTATCCAATTGGAGTCTTGTCTCATCGCTGCAACTCCCGTACGGACTTGGGAGAGGTGAAGGTCGAGAGCCGTGAGTCCTCCGAAACACAACCCAACCAAGGCTCACTGCTTCTTGACACAATGCCCACTTAAGCTGGAAGCCAGCCGCATCAATGTGTCGGAGGAAACACTGTACACCTGGCGACCGTGTCAGCTTGCACTGTGCTCGGCCCGTCACAGGAGTCGCTAGTGCACGATGGGACAAGGACATCCCTGCCGGCCAAACCCTCCCCTAACCAGGACGACGGTGGGCCAATTATGCACCGCCCCATGGGTCTCCCAGGTCGCGGCCGGCTGCGACAGAGCCTGGACTCGAACCCAGAATCTCTAGTGGCACAGCTAGCACTGTGATAAATGCCTGAGACCACGGCACCACTCGGGAGGCCATCCACGTCATATATGACATGTTCATCCCACAGTCATGTCTCTGGTATTTACTATGTTGCTGCTTGTCTGTTGGCTTCCCACCTTTTAAAAGCTGTTATTTTCATCTCTACTGCTCCGTGTAATTACCTTTTTTCTGGGAAGTATTGATGTGTTCCTGTCCTCAGGTTACCTAAATCTACTGCTGAGCCAGTGTTGGAGGGAGAGATGGTGCTGTGTGAGGAGTGGAACACTGTACCTTCACAAAGACCGGGGCGACCTGGGTACTCACGTAAGAGCTGTGGTCCTCCATGGGGCTGAGGTCATACCTGGAGTAGGGCCCAAGCACCCCTTCGCCTTCCGCATCCTGCAAGGAGGCAACGAGGTGGCTGCCTTGGAGGTATGTTTGTGCGTGTATATGTAGCCCAATGTCCCCTGTCCCTTGACCAGTCTCTCCGGTCCGTCTCGTGGGTTCTAGTCCCCTTTGGGATCAGTGCCATGTGGTGTCTCTGTGTGTCCAACAGGCCAGCTGTTCAGAAGAGATGGGCCGCTGGCTGGGGGTTCTGCTGGCAGAGTCTGGCTGTGCCACCAGCCCTGAGGCTTTGCACTACGACTATGTAGACGTGGACACCATCACTAGCATCACAGACGCAGCAAGACACTCCTTCCTGTGAGTCTGAGGCTGGGGTCATTTCCAAATGCTTACAGGGCTTTATATTTTAAGGGGAGTACATTTATAATGCCAGATGGTCATGGGGATAAATGCTTGTCTCTTTTGAAATGCTGAATTGGTTTGACTATTTGGAGGTTTTCATCAGGGTACCAACATTTTACCACCGGTATTTTGACAATTCTACCAGGGTCTTTCTGCACAGTATGGTTGTTATGACAATGCTAGCCTCTTCCTGTTCTATAGATGGGCTACCTCCTCCAGCAGCGCCTCGACAGACTCCAGAACGTATGACGAGGTTCCTTATGAGAGCATATTGGTGAGGAGATACGAATACTAAACATGTTTTAACTTGTTGACACAACATAATGACAAACTTTAATTTCATTTCATTTTGAAAGTGGGAAAGCTCCACACCCTTATTTTTTTTTGTGGGAAAGAAACCACATTTCAAGAAAAACAGGTTAACCAAACCCTATTGGCTGAGCATGAGACAGCAGTATACCAGCAACCTCTGAACTGTAGCAAAAACCCAGGCTTCCTTTGGTTGAGATTCACATCTAAGGAATCCCCAGCTCTGTGTTCACACCCATAACTGTAGATGGAATCCTAAGGATCCAGTTGATGAATTATCTGTTCCTATATACTCCCATATCTCCCCACAGAATCAGGGAGTAGGAGTCAAAGGGATTTTAATTCTACAGCATTCTGAAGGCCTGCTGAATGCCGATAGGCTCCTCTGTGGGTATGTGGGAGGGTATAGACGACACTCCAGGGATGTGCTCTGAAAGTAGCTCATCGGAACTCTGAGTTGTGTGTGGGACAGATCAAAATGTACTGGGGGAGGGGTGGTCCAAAGTAGGGGAGGGTTGGTCCAAAGTAGGGGAGGGTTGGTCCAAAGTAGGGGAGGGTTGGTCCAAAATAGGGGAGGGTTGTCCAACTTTTTTTTTTGCTTGAGGGGAGGATTGTGTGTTTGTCTTTATTGTGCACAGGAGGGTTGTGTGTTTGTCTTTATTGTGCACAGGAGGGTAGTGTGTTTGTCTTTATTGTGCACAGGAGGGTTGTGTGTTTGTCTTTATTGTGCACAGGAGGGTAGTGTGTTTGTCTTTATTGTGCACAGGAGGGTAGTGTGTTTGTCTTTATTGTGCACAGGAGGGTTGTGTGTTTGTCTTTATTGTGCACAGGAGGGTAGTG
Source organism: Oncorhynchus kisutch (assembly GCF_002021735.2). Taxonomy (NCBI): domain Eukaryota; kingdom Metazoa; phylum Chordata; class Actinopteri; order Salmoniformes; family Salmonidae; genus Oncorhynchus; species Oncorhynchus kisutch. The sequence continues at coordinate 42,990,796 of NC_034201.2, forward strand.
TGTTTGTCTTTATTGTGCACAGGAGGGTAGTGTGTTTGTCTTTATTGTGCACAGGAGGGTAGTGTGTTTGTCTTTATTGTGCACAGGAGGGTAGTGTGTTTGTCTTTATTGTGCACAGGAGGGTAGTGTGTTTGTCTTTATTGTGCACAGGAGGGTAGTGTGTTTGTCTTTATTGTGCACAGGAGGGTAGTGTGTTTGTCTTTATTGTGCACAGGAGGGTACTGTGTTTGTCTTTATTGTCTACAGGAGGGTAGTGCGTTTTTTTTTCCCCCTGGTTCACATTTGTTCTTCTGCTCGTATTTTCACTATTAACAATGACTTGACTGACTTTTGATATTACACTAAAGTTTAGAAATGTTTCTGAAGGTTTGCTATGGCTATTATTAAGCTTTAGCTACTACAGGCCTATGATATGAAGGCAGTGCTCCAACTGACTCCAACAGTTCAACTTGAGGTGAGGAAGTTTCAGACCTACCAGAGTTAATCCTATAATATAATGCTTATCTTTATACAAAATATTCAGAGAAATGAACAAATGCCCCTCCTTCTGTATGTCTATCTGTATAGCAGATGCAGTAGCCATCTGACATTAAGAAATGCATGTCGATGTCGTAGCATGCCACCAGCATATGTCTTCAGTAGTGTAAAGTAAAAATACTACTTAAGTAGTATTTGGTGGCATCTGTACTTTACTATTTATGTTCAATTTATATTACTTTACTATTTATATTCAATTTATATTACTTTACTATTTATATTCAATTTATATTACTTTACTATTTATATTACTTTACTATTTATATTCAATTTATATTACTTTACCATTTATATTCTATTTATATTACTTTACTATTTATATTCTATTTATATTACTTTACCATTTATATTCTATTTATATTACTTTACTATTTATATTCTATTTATATTACTTTACTATTTATATTCAATTTATATTACTTTACTATTTATATTACTTTACTATTTATATTCAATTTATATTACTTTACCATTTATATTCTATTTATATTACTTTACTATTTATATTACTTTACTATTTATATTCTATTTATATTACTTTACCATTTATATTCTATTTATATTACTTTACTATTTATATTACTTTACTATTTATATTCTATTTATATTACTTTACCATTTATATTCTATTTATATTACTTTACTATTTATATTCTATTTATATTACTTTACTATTTATATTCTATTTATATTACTTTACCATTTATGTTCTATTTATATTACTTTACCATTTATATTCTATTTATATTACTTTACTATTTATATTACTTTACTATTTATATTCTATTTATATTACTTTACCATTTATATTCTATTTATATTACTTTACCATTTATATTCTATTTATATTACTTTACCATTTATATTACTTTACTATTTATATTCTATTTATATTACTTTACTATTTATATTACTTTACTATTTATATTCTATTTATATTACTTTACCATTTATGTTCTATTTATATTACTTTACCATTTATGTTCTATTTATATTACTTTACCATTTATATTCTATTTATATTACTTTACTATTTATATTCTATTTATATTACTTTACCATTTATATTCTATTTATATTACTTTACTATTTATATTCTATTTATATTACTTTACCATTTATATTCTATTTATATTACTTTACTATTTATATTACTTTACTATTTATATTCTATTTATATTACTTTACCATTTATATTCTATTTATATTACTTTACTATTTATATTACTTTACTATTTATATTCTATTTATATTACTTTACCATTTATATTCTATTTATATTACTTTACCATTTATATTCTATTTATATTACTTTACTATTTATATTACTTTACTATTTATATTACTTTACCATTTATATTCTATTTATATTACTTTACTATTTATATTCTATTTATATTACTTTACCATTTATATTCTATTTATATTACTTTACTATTTATATTACTTTACTATTTATATTACTTTACTATTTATATTACTTTACCATTTATATTCTATTTATATTACTTTACTATTTATATTCTATTTATATTACTTTACTATTTATATTCTATTTATATTACTTTACCATTTATATTCTATTTATATTACTTTACTATTTATATTCTATTTATATTACTTTACCATTTATATTCTATTTATATTACTTTACTATTTATATTCTATTTATATTACTTTACTATTTATATTCTATTTATATTACTTTACCATTTATATTACTTTACTATTTATATTCTATTTATATTACTTTACTATTTATATTCTATTTATATTACTTTACTATTTATGTTCTATTTATATTCTATTTATATTACTTTACTATTTATGTTCTATTTATATTCTATTTATATTACTTTACCCTTTATATTACTTTACTATTTATATTACTTTACTATTTATGTTCTATTTATATTACTTTACTATTTATGTTCTATTTATATTACTTTACTATTTATGTTCTATTTATATTACTTTACTATTTATGTTCTATTTATATTACTTTACCATTTATATTACTTTACTATTTATATTACTTTACTATTTATGTTCTATTTATATTACTTTACCATTTATAATGTTTTTCTTTTACTCCATACATTTTCTGAAAATGAAATGTACTCATTATATTTTGAATGCTTAGCAGGACAGGACAATAGTCCAATTCACACACTTATCAAGAGAACATCCCTGGTCATCTATTGCCTCTGATCTGGTGGACTCACTAAACACAAATGCTTCATTTGTAAATTATGTCGGGGTGTACCCCTGGCAAAAAAAAAACAAGAATATCGTGCCGTCTGGTTTGCTTAATATAAGGAATTTGCAATGATGTATACTTTTGACACTTAAGGATATTGAAAACCAAATACTTTGACTTGTATTCAAACTTTTACTGGGTGACTTTCACTTGAGTCATTTTCTAAGGTATGTCGACTTTCAATCAAGTATGACAATCAAGTACTTTCCCTCCACTGTCTCTCTCTCTCTCTGGTGTTAGGCCTATGCTTCTCTTCCTTTATTTATACAGAACCAGTCAAACGTTTGGACACACCTACTCATTCAAGGGTTTTTCTTTATTTTACTATTTTCTACATTGTAGAATAGTAGTGAAGACATCAAAACTATGAAATAACACATATGGAATTATGTAGTAACCAAAAAAAGTGTTTAACAAATCAAAATATATTTTAGATTCTTCAAAGTGGCCACCCTTTTCCTTCACTCTGTGGTCCAACTCATCCCAAAACATCTCAGTTGGGTTGAGGTCGGGTGATTGTGGAGGTCGGGTGATTGTGGAGGTCGGGTGATTATGGAGGTCGGGTGATTGTGGAGGTCGGGTGATTGTGGAGGTCGGGTGATTGTGGAGGCTGGGTGATTGTGGAGGTCGGGTGATTGTGGAGGTCGGGTGATTGTGGAGGTCGGGTGATTGTGGAGGCCGGGTGATTGTGGAGGCCGGGTGATTGTGTAGGCCGGGTGATTGTGGAGGCCGGGTGATTGTGGAGGCCGGGTGATTGTGGAGGCCAGGTCATCTGATGCAGCACTCTCCTTCTTGGTAAAATAGCCTTTACACAGCCTGGAGGTGTGTTTGGTCATTGTCCTGTTGAAAAACAAATGATAGTCCCGCTAAGATCAAACCAGATGGGATGGCGTATCGCAGCAGAATGCTGTGGTAGCCATGCTGGTTAAGTGTGCCTTGAATTCTAAATAAATCACAGACAGTTTCACCAGCAAAGCACACCCACACCACTTCCTCCATGCTTCACAGTGGGAACCACACATGGTGAGATCATCCGTTAACCTACTCTGCAATTCACAAAGACACAGCGGTTGGAACAAAAAAACACAAATTTGGACTCATCAGACCAAAGGACAGATTTCTACCTGTCTAATGTCCATTGTTTGTGTTTCTTGGCCCAAGCAAGTCTCTTCTTCTCTGTCCTTTGGTAGGGGTTTGCAGCAGTTTGACCATGAAGGCCTGATTCACGCATTCTCCTCTAAACAGTTGATGTTGAGATGTGTCTGTTACTTTAACTCTGTGAAGCATTTATTTGTACTGCAGTCTGGGGCTGGTATCTCTAATGAACTTATCCTCTGCAGCAGAGGTAACTCTGGGTCTTCCTTTCCTGTCCTCATGAGAGCCAGTTTCATCATACCGCTTGGTTTTTGCGACTGCACTTGAAGAAACTCTAAGTTCTTGAAATTTTCCACATTGACTGACCTTCAAGTAATGATGGACTGTTGTTTCTCTTTGCTTATTTGAGCAGTTCTTGCCATAATATGGACTTGGTATTTTACCAAATAGGGCTATCTTCTGTATAACACCTCCTACTTTGTCACAACACAGCTGATTGGCTCAAACGCATTAAGAAGGAAATAACTAATTCAAATTAACTTTTAACAAGGCACACCTGTTAATTGAAATGCATTCCTGGTGACTACCTCATGAAGGTGGTTGAGAGAATGCCAAGAGTGTGCAAAGCTTTCAACAAGGCCAAGGGTGGCTACTTTGAAGAATCTCAAATGTATAATATATAACACTTTTTTGGTTACTACATGATTCCATATGTGTTTCAGTTTTGATGACTTCACTATTATTCTACAATGTAGAAAAAAAGTTAAAATAAAGAAAAACCCTTGAATGAGTAGGTATGTCCAAACTTTTGACTGGTGTTGTATATAAAGTGTATGCGTAAAGTATTCAGACCCCTTCACTTTTTCCACATTGTTACAATACATCCTTATTCTAAAATTGACACAAAAAAAATGTTTTTTCCCCCTCATTAATCTACACACAATACCCTATAATGACATCACAATACCCCATAATGACATCACAATACCCCATAATGACAAAGCAAAAACTTTTGTTTTAGACATTTTTGCAAATTTATTACAAAGAAAAAACTATCACATTTACATAAGTATTCAGACCCACTCAGTACTTTATTGAAGCACCTTTGGCAGCGATTACAGCCTTGAGTCTTCTTGGGTATGACGCTACAAGCTTGGTACACCTGTATTTGGGGAGTTTCTCCCATTCTTCTCAGCAGATCCTCTCAAGTTCTGTCAGGTTGGATGGGGAGTGTTGCTGCACAGTTATTTTCAGGTCTCTCCAGAGATGTTCGATCAGGTTCAAATCCGGGCTCTGGCTGGGCCAGGGACATTCAGAGACTTGTCCTGAAGCCACTCCTGCGATGTCTTGGCTGTGTGCTTAGGGTCGTTGTCCTGTTGGAAGGTGAACCTTCGCCCCCAGTCTGAGGTCCTGAGTGCTCTGGAGCAGGTTTCCATCAAGGACCCCTCTGTACTTTGCCCTGTTCATCTTTCCCTCGATCCTGACCGGTCTCCCAGTCCCTGCCCCTGAAAATGTGTTTCATAGCAAAGGTCTGAATACTTATGTAAATAAGGTATATGTTTTTATTTTTTTTATATACGTTTGCAAAAATGTGTAAAAACCTGTTTTCGTTCATCATTATGGCTTATTATGTGTAGAGGAAATGTAATTAATTCCAGAATAAGGCTGTAACGTAACAAAATGTGTCTCAAGTGAAGGGGACCGAACTTTCCGAATGCACTGTTTCTCTCATACAGTAGGCACCTAAGCCTAATTTGGCCAACATCACTCGTTTATTGATGGCACTGTCTGCGCCATGTTGGATCTGAATGCATATGGATGTCCATAACATTTCTCAAATGTCGGGTAAATTAAAATCTTACCTATCAACTTGTCTGGCGCTAAATTTTCATAAAGTAAACTGGCAGATTTTTATGAAGATTTTAGAATATTTTTTACATTTATTTGATTTATTTCACCTTTATTTAACCAGGTAGGCTAGTTGAGAACACCTTTATTTAACCAGGTAGGCTAGTTGAGAACACCTTTATTTAACCAGGTAGGCTAGTTGAGAACAAGTTCTCATTTGCAACTGTGACCTGGCCAAGATAAAGCAAAGCAGTTCGACACACACAGCAACACAGAGTTACACATGGAATGAACAAAACATACAGTCAATAATACAGTAGAAACAAAAGGAAAACAAAGTCTATATACAGTGAGTGAAAATAAGGTCAAATAAGGGAGTTAAGGCAATAAATAGGCCATGGTGGTGAAGTAATTACAATATGGCAATTAAACACTGGAATGGTAGATGTTCAGAAGATTGATGTGCTGGTAGAGATACTGTGGTGCAAAAGGAGCTAAATAAATAAATACAGTGTGGGGATGAGGTAGATAGATGGGCTGTATACAGATGGGCTATAAACAGGTGCAGTGATCTGTGAGCTGCTCTGACAGTTGGTTCTTAAAGCTAGTGAGGGAGATGGGAATCTTCAGCTTCAATGATTTTTGCAGTTCGTTCCAGTCAGTGGCAGCATAGAACTGGAAGGAAAGGCGACCAGAGGAGGAATTAGCTTTGGGGGTGACCAGTGAGATATACCTGCTGGAGCGGGTGCTACGTGTGGGTGCTGCTATGGTGACCAGCGAGCTGAGATGGGGCGGGGCTTTATCTAGCAGAGACTTGTAGATAACCTGTAGCCAGTGGGTTTGGCGACGAGTATGAAGCGAGGGCCAGCCAACGAGAGCGTACAGGTTGCAATGGTGGGTAGCATATGGGGCTTTGGTGACAAAACGGATGGCACTGTGATAGACTGCATCCAGTTTGCTGAGTAGAGTGTTGGAGGCTATTTTATAGATGACATCGCCGAAGTCAAGGATCGGTAGGATGGTCAGTTTTACGGGGGTATGTTTGGCAGCATGAGTGAAGGAAGCTTTGTTGCGAAATAGGAAGCCGATTCTAGATTACATTTTTGATTGGAGATGCTTAATATGTGTCTGGAAGGAGAGTTTACAGTCTAACCAGACACCTAGGTATTTGTAGTTGTCCACATATTCTAAGTCAGAGCCGTCCAGAGTAGTGATGCTGGATGGGCGGGCAGTTGCGTGCAATGATCGGTTGAATAGCATGCATTTAGTTTTATTTGCGTTTTAAGAGCAGTTGGAGGCCACGGAAGGAGAGTTGTATGGCATTGAAGCTCGTCTGGAGGTTAGTTAACACAGTGTCCAAAGAAGGGCCAGAAGTATACAGAATGGTGTCGTCTGCGTAGAGGTGGATCAGAGAATCACCAGAAGCAAGAGCGACATCATTGATGTATACAGAGAAGAGAGTCTGCCCGAGAATTGAACCCTGTGGCACCCCCATAGAGACTGCCAGAGGTCCGGACAACAGGTCCTCCGATTTGACACACTGAACTCTATCAGAGAAGTAGTTGGTGAACCAGGCGAGGCAATCATTTGAAAAACCAAGGCTGTTGAGTCTGATAAGAATGTGGTGATTGACAGAGTCGAAAGCCTTGGCCAGGTCGATGAATACAGCTGCACAGTAATGTCTCTTATCGATGGCGGTTATGATATAATTAAGGACCTTGAGCCTCAGTGCTGTTCTCTTTCACAGACACACACAACACAATGTGTACACTTCAGAGCATCTGCAAATCCGTCATGAAATCTCCATCAAAAGTTGAACTCATTGACTGGATCCTGCGTGATCGTACATACAAATATGCACAGATGCAGTTGCACAAATAATTCAGCAGTTGGCTTCACATACATATAAATAACCTGTCTGCTTAATTACGGCAACTTATACAAACAAGGATGTCTATTTGAATCCTGTTACATATTTATGTACATTTAAAAAATAAATAGAGACCACAATGGAAATAAGTCCCGACTTTATTCTACAATCCCGGTCTCTTAAAAAAAATCTTTGTGTATATATTTATTTTTTAAACTGACAACTAAAATCAATCCAAACTGTTTAGCGGCCAATTGATGAATGGAAATCTGTTACAAAACAGAAATGTTTAATGCCATTGTGAGATTGTCTTCGATAAACCTACAAGGAGGGATGTATTCTCTGTTTGTCCAGATAGATTATGTCAATGTATTATGTTGTTGAAAACGGAAACCGAAGACTGCATGCTCTGTTTATTGGTTGTGTAGTGCATTGGCACAGAAACCTGTTGGTGGAAAATGTGTTGCGTGTGTTCTATATAATTGTAGATATGGAATCCAAATGTTGAAAATCATTGTCTGCAGACGACTCTGATTGTAGTATACTGAAACAGGCAGGGAGGGGGAGCTCATCGGTGGTGGTCGGTGAATCTTCTGGCCCGTAGAGCTGCGTGGAAATTGACTGTACCACAAAAGCTGAAGTGGCAAAGTCGATATCCACATTTTTAAACACACGGTCGCTACAGTTATTGTTATTTTTGAGTTAATTCTATGGGGGGTACATTTACTTTAAAGTCCAAGAGGAGGGTCATGCGAGGGGGAAAAATGACAGAGTACAGAGATCTCACACAGCCCTGACATGTTTGGGAAAACTCCAGACTCTCTGAGGGGAAATATGAATCATATCCAACTGTGTGTCAAGGCTTTTCTTTACTTCCCAAAATGTGTCTAAATCCAACTTTCACTATTTGACTGTAATACTTTGTGATACATTTCTCAAATTCCACTTTACTCAACTTGAAGTGGTTAGTTTATTTAACTTGTGGTCTAGTTTCTCAAACAGTACGTTTTGCAATACCACACATTAGTGAGAGTTCATCTGTTGTATTACTCTCTCCTCCCTCATCTCTATCTCCTTCCTCTTCCCTTCTCGGCTCTGCCATTGCCTGCTCTACCTTGGACTTCCCTTTCCTGCTCTACCTTACCCTTTCCTGCTCTACCTTACCCTTTCCTGCTCTACCTTACCCTTTCCTGCTCTACCTTACCCTTTCCTGCTCTACATTACCCTTTCCTGCTCTACATTACCCTTTCCCGCTCTACCTTACCCTTTCCTGCTCTACCTTACCCTTTCCTGCTCTACCTTACCCTTTCCTGCTCTACCTTACCCTTTCCTGCTCTACATTACCCTTTCCTGCTCTACCTTACCCTTTCCTGCTCTACCTTACCCTTTCCTGCTCTACCTTACCCTTTCCTGCTCTACCTTACCCTTTCCCGCTCTACATTACCCTTTCCCGCTCTACATTACCCTTTCCCGCTCTACATTACCCTTTCCCGCTCTACATTACCCTTTCCCGCTCTACATTACCATTTCCTGCTCTACCTTACCCTTTCCTGCTCTACATTACCCTTTCCCGCTCTACATTACCCTTTCCTGCTCTACCTTACCCTTTCCTGCTCTACATTACCCTTTCCTGCTCTACATTACCCTTTCCTGCTCTACATTACCCTTTCCTGCTCTTCCCTCCACAGCAGCCAGAGGAGCAGGTGCCCAGACCAGGAGCTCAGGTGAAACACCACTCTTCTTTCCCTAGCAGCAGAGAGACTGAGAAGGTGGACTCCCTAGTCACCACAAAGAGACACTGCTCCAGTAAGTTTCCAGAAGGTCAGCCAAGACTGTGTGTGATGCTGGGAAGAGAGGGGGGAATTTGACATGATCCCATCTTTTCAGAGTATGCCTGAAATAAATCTATATTATTTACAAATGTGACCACTCAGAATGTATTTTCATTGTTTGTTTGCCTTAGATGCGAATCAGCATATATCAGGGAAATATGGTAAAACACGAGCAGAGGGCGATGCCAGGAGGTACCTGAAGGAGAAAGACGAGATGGAGAAGAAGCGAGAGGTCCTCAAAAGTGCCCTGCTTGTGTTACGCAATGAGAGGAAAGAGGTGAAGGAACAACTGAAGGACGCTACAGGTAAGACAATAAAACACAGTCTTGTATTGACTATCCTTTAAAAAGAGAGAGCATGTTTTTTTGTGTTTAGATTACTGGCGCCACCTACAGCTTGGTCACAGTATAGGAATTCCTCACTCAGACTTATTGAGGCGCCATGTAACCGAACAAATGAATGTGTGTTTGTGACTGTGGTCAGGTAAGCAGCAGAAGCAGCTGGAGAAGCGTTTTGCCCAGCTGGAGGAGAACTGCAGGGCGAAGGAGGGGGAACGGGTGGACCTGGAGCTGTGTCTCACTGAGGTGAAGGAGAATCTAAAGAAGTCGCTGGCTGGAGGGGTGCTGGGGCCGCCCACAGAGAGCAAACCCCCCAGAAAGGTGCCTGGCAACTTTATCTCCTACTACATCACAAACAACTGTTTGAATTTCAGACCATGTTTTATTGTCTTTTAGAGTTTTTACCCAGATATTCTCAACTTTGTCCAGGTCCAGATCAGTAAAGTTGATCATCTATACAGCGAGGCATCCATGCCAGTAAACTGTGCTGCTGAGATGCGGAAGCGTCCCCTATCCATCTATGCATCTAGCAGAGGGAATGTCATGCAGAAAGCCAAGGTAGACATTAAACAAGATCCAAAGCACCCATTAACCTGATGTACAGTTGAAGTCAGAAGTTTACATACACTTAGGTTGGAGTCATTAAAACTCGTTTTTCAACCACTCCACAAATGTTTTTGTTAATTAACAAACTATCGTTTTTGCAAGTCAGTTAGGACATCTACTTTGTGCATGACAAAAGTATTTTTCCAACAATTGTTTACAGATTATTTCACTTATAATTCACTGTATCACAATTCCAGGAGGTCAGAAGTTCACATACACTAAGTTGACTTAGGCTAATTGACATGATTTGAGTCAATTGTAGGTGTACCTGTGGATGTATTTCAAGGCCTATCTTCAACCTCAGTGCCTCTTTGCTTGACATCATTGGAAAATACAAATAAATCAGCCAAGACCTCAGAAAAACAATTGTAGACCTCCACAAGTCTGGTTCATCCTTGAGAGCAATTTCCAAACTTCTGAAGGTACCACATTCCGCTGTACAAACAATAGTACGCAAGTATAAACACCATGGGACCACGCAGCCGTCATACCGCTCAGGAAGGAGACACATTCTGTCCCCTAGAGATGAACGTACTTTGGTGTGAAAAGTGCAAATCAATCCCAGAACAACAACAAATGACCTTGTGAAGATGCTGGAGGAAACTGGTACAAAGTATCTACAGTGGGGCAAAAAAGTAGTTAGTCAGCCACCAATTGTGCAAGTTCTCCCACTTAAAAAGATGAGAGAGGCCTGTAATTTTCATCATAGGTACACTTCAACTATGACAGACGAAATGGAGAAAAAAATCCAGAAAATCACATTGTAGGATTTTTTATGAATTTATTTGCAAATTATGGTGGAAAATAAGTATTTGGTCACCTACAAACAAGCAAGATTTCTGGCGCTCACAGACCTGTAACTTCTTTAAGAGGCTCCTCTGTCTTCCACTCGTTACCTGTATTAATGGCACCTGTTTGAACTTGTTATCAGTATAAAAGACACTACCGAGTATAAAAGACACTTCCGACTTCAACTGTACCTGTTTTCTCAAGTAGCACTGTGTCTCAATGATCAGTAACGAAATCAGAGTTCAGACTAACAAACATACAGCAATGTCAGACCCCTTATGTTTATTTTATGTACCAACACTACATGAGTGTCCTGTTTTTCAGGAATGGGAGTCGAAGAAGGGGACTTAGAAAGACAATGCTCATGCAGATGGACAGTCTAATTCTGGTCTTGGAACATGTTGGAGCTGATTTGAAAGAGGGGAGAGCGGGTGAAGCAGGCACTCCATTCTCAACTTTTCCACTCCCCTCTTGAGAGCTCAACATTTACTGCACTTCGCTGAGCTGAGAAACGTGTGACTGGAGAAGACGAGACACTGAATCTCTTGGAATTGTTGTAGAACCTCACTCAAAGCACTATTTCACTTGGAAATGCTGAATGTTCATTCTGTGATTCAGTAATCGCGTGTGTTTCATGTGGTACCGTTGTTCCTTCAGACTGTGGAAGAGGATATGTTATGGGGATTCCATGTGAATACATCAGAGGGCTGGAGATGTTGAGAGCTGAGAGGTTTGCAGAGGTTGAATATGCATATTCAAATTATGCACATATCTGCACGCAAGGATACTAGAGGGAAATAGAATGTAGCGATTGTGAGTTTGTTGTTGGAATAGTAGCCTAAAGGAGATACTGAAATACAGTTCTATGCTGTATCCGCTATGCAAGTAACTTCAGAACACATACAGTAAGCTGGTCAAAGAGGGAGAGGAAACGAGTGTTCATGTATATGAAACACTTATTTCAGATCTTGATTTAATTCAGATCTTGATTTTAATTCTGCACAATTTGGTGCAGCTGGACAACAGACAGAAGAAAAAAACCCGATAGAATAACACCTGTATAAAACCAAATAGTTATTGTAATGTGAGACTAATGACTAAACAAAGATGTTTCTTTATTACGTAATTCACTGACTGTTTCTCAGTGTAATGAGCCTTTTTACTTTTAATTACTTTTGCACTTTATGTTATTTGTATTGTACATTAAAAGCTGTTCATTGATCTTGTCTGTCTTTTTCATCCGAGAGAGAGAGAGAGATAATATATGCATGGCCATCAAATATGAACAAAACCATTTTAAATGTGTATTCTGTAAGATTAGTGTCTCTGTCATTAGCTTATACACAATGATGAGGATGACACTTCCCAATTCATTTGAACACTTGTTTACCTGTGTGCTTGGAAGTCCACCAGTTGGAAAGACCACTTTTGTAGGAGGCAGGACAAGGCACAAACGGAGAAGAAATCAGAGAAAATTAGCATCACTGAGTGAAAGTTTTTTGGGGGATTCGTGACTTCACAGCTGATGCCCTGCAAGGAATACTGTTCCGACCCCACAGGCTCCCGAGCCTGTGTAGGGACGTGTTTTGGACTGAAAGAGTGGGATGGGTTTTGTATTTGATGTCTGTTTTGGGGTTTGTGGTATGTCATCTTTCCCACAATGGATGTTTTATTTTTCAAGTTCACTGCCCTTTTATAGTAGCTGTTGGCAATACATATTATAGGTTGTGTAATCTGCCAATAAACCCCAGAGAAGAAGAGGCAGGACAAGGGCAACCTCCACTGAGGTATAAATGAACAGTCGACTCAAGATTTAACCAGCAAAGGGGAAAATGCTGGAGCGCTCCAGAGCCTCTATGTCCAACAGTCTGAAGAAGACATCCTCAAAGCGTTAATACTTTTCCTAACTAGAATATAAACAGTAAGAACCTAGTCGCCACCATACCCCAATCCAGCAGGTGGCGGTAATGCACCATCGGGTTTGCACTCCGCCATAAAGCCTAACAGAAGAGGAAGAAGACTCGAACGGCTGGGTTTCCTCCAGATTGCACAGCCAAAATATCGTAAAAATGTATGAAAACGAATGTTTTGGTCTCCATTTAAGGTTATCAGTGTTTATCAATTTATATTTAAAATATAAATGAATAAATTGTAGAAATAGGCGGGGTTTGTGATTTTGTGGCTGTGGTAACTAGTGACCAGTTGGCTGGCCTAAACTTCCGCTGCAGTGAATTTGAACGGAATCTAAAAAATATGGCTATACGCTGTTTTTTCTCGGCTCGGAAAAATCTGAACTGCGTCGGCAGATTACAACTCCTCTTGTCGAATGATTGCAGGTGTGTATTAGCAACATATAGCACCTCCTCTAGCAATTTAAAATGTAAACGTTAAAGTAAAGACAACACTTTCAACAAACTAGCCAGCGTTAGCTAGTTAGCTTTCCGTTTGCTAACGTTAGCTAGGGGGGAATGCAGACCCTAGTTAAGCACGTATTCTGACCATGAATATACAAAGGAGGGGGAAGGGGTCCGTTTTCCCAAAGTACTCGTTTGGTGTGGTGATCAGACAAATGGAGATGTAGCGGAGTTGTATCTACAGATTATTTCTGACCTATACACGCTTTATTCGAGAAGGGTGGAACTGCAGCCCGCATTTCGGGGCGATCCTAGGCTGGACACATGACATTTTTAACAATGCTTTTTTTTTCCTGATGAAAACTAGTTCATTTCATCAGCCGATTAGACCAGTTTCGTAATATTATCACATGTCCCAGCTGCTTGCCGTAGTTTTGAAGTAATCACGAAAACATATGCCTTATTTTAGGTCATTTTTCAGCCTACTCCTGTTCGTTCTATTGAGCACTTCCGAAAGTTCTATTCCAGCCTATTTGTACTACGTCACAATGCCTGCTTTGCTATTGTTGGCAATGAGACCTGCCCACGTTGGTAGTTAAAATGTAAACAACACAAAATTACTCATGGAACTCTGTCGTCCCGTTGTTTCCTTTAGGGAAATATAGGTATGGCTCTCTATTTTTGCCAAATATCTCGTAATATGTATATTTATATATATATTTTCGAATTGTACACCATTTTAATCATAATAATATCCTCTTTCTAATTGTGTAAGGATGGGCAGCGTACTCTGCTGTTATCGATCGCTAGACCAGAAATAGTCCAAAGTTGGTCGGTTGTCATCAAACGCAAGCCCCAAAATACCTTTTGCCCTTGGAACGCAGAACCCCCCCCCCCTCCCATTGTTTTCCTATGGAGGGGCATGCTGGTATATTTTGTCAAATATCTCGCAATGTGTATATTATGATTTTTTTTCTTCTTCAAGTCGGACACCATTTTAATCAAGATAACCACCTCTTTCTAATTACATAAGGTTGGACAGCGTACTCTGCTGTCATCATCGCTAGACCAGAAATAGTCAAAAGTTGCAATTTTTTTCCCCCTACTTCCTCGTTATGCAGGCATAAGCACACTTGGTACCATCGAGGTGCGGATGTTTATTCACAAATTGTTATTTTTCAGTTTTGTCCTAAGAACAGGGATATGTTTTTTGGTGCCATTCAGGCTAAATGAAATTTTAAGCGTCACTCCAGTCAACACAGAACGTTTGATTCCATTCATTTGTTATGGGCTCGCGCTAGTGTTCCATCTTAGCCAATGTTCTTTTGCCATTTTTCAGCCTTGGGTGAATTTTGACTCGTTCTATTGTCCAGCCTACATCAGCAGGAACCCATCTTTATACTTCTCTTGGTACATTTGTAAGCCATGACTCCAGTACATGGGCGGGAGGCAGGGGCTCTTCCGTACAGTACTGTAGATGGTGGCAATGCACCATAACGTTGGATGCCAACAGCCAATAAACCCCACAGAAGAAGAGGCGGGGGCGACAACAGTAGCTAGTACACACTGGTAGTGTCCTCCGCCTGTGGGGCAATGTTTTTCTGCAGTTCTGTTAGCGACATTGAGGGAAGATGTTCGGTAGGCGGGAACGGAGGACACTGTTTGCTAGCTTAGCCAGCTAGTCCTAAGGAGGACTCCGGTACACAGCAGTCCTTGGTGATGCCGCGTGCTAGCTAGCTGTCGCTAACTAGAGAGATTTATATATTTTTTCTCCAACAATAATACCATTATTACACATCAATACAGGGACATTCATGTGAATACAATGAAAAATTAAATAATTAAACACCAGAGAATAATACTGTTTAAGAAAATAATAATGATTTACAAGGACAAGGAATTACAAGGATAAGCATAATGCCTTTCAACATCATCAAATGTAAACATAGGTACATTTTGAGATTTTATACACAACCATTCATGAATTTCAATCCGTAGTTTACTAGGATGGCGGCATGAAAATAAAAATGCTCTATAGATTCTGAGTCAGAGGAACAAAAAACACAAGGCATTTTGTCAAAATTGAACCTTTTGTGCAAGAAATCATAAACGGGGTAGATGTAGGAAAATATTTTAAAATTAATTTGTTTAACTTTTGGTATAAATGGACAATTAAGGGTAAAGATAGTTGCTTTTGACCATAGCATGGGTTGGTCACTTCCATAGCAATATATTTCATTATTATCACCAAAATTACTTCATTAATTGCCAATTGCATTCACTTATTGTTGAAAATTTTTTCTGTCCAAAAGGTTCAAGTCATTCGTTTTGTGAACTTGGAAAGTGGGAACAACCTCATAATATAATAAAGTGTTCTTAATAAGTCCAAGTATAGGAAGTGGAATTGCTTTGTAAACCTTCATATATTCTCTCTTGAGTAATATTACCCTGAAATTTACCAATGAACTCATCAAATGGCAGAAACTCCCCCGTGTTGTCTAACAAATCACATATTTATTTTTTATTTTATTTCACCTTTATTTAACCAGCTAGGCCAGTTGAGAACAAGTTCTCATTTACAACTGCGACCTGGCCAAGATAAAGCAAAGCAGTGCACAAACAACAACAGAGTTACACATGGAATAAACAAATGTACAGTCAATAACACAATAGAAAAAAGTCTATATACAGTGTGTGCAAATGGTGTGAGGAGGTAAGGCAATAAATAGGCCATAGTAGTGAAGTAATTACAATTCAGCAAATTAACACTGGAGTGATAGCTGTGCAGATGATGATGTGCATGTAGAAATACTGGTGTGCAAAATAGTAAATTAAAAGAATATGGGGATGAGTTGGGTAGATTAGATGGGCTATTTACAGATGGGCTGTGTACAGCTGCAGCGATCGGTTAGCAGCTCAGATAGCTGATGTTTAAAATTAGTGAGGGAGATGTGTCTCCAACTTCAGCGATTTTTGAAATTCGTTCCAGTCATTGGCATCAGAGAACTGGAAGGAAAGGCGGCTAAAGGAGGTGTTGGCTTTGGGGATGACCAGTGAGATATACCTGCTGGAGCACGTGCTACGGGTGGGTGTTGTTATGATGACCAGTGAGCTGAGATAAGGTGGAGCTTTACCTAGCAGAGACTTATAGATGACCTGGAGCCAGTGGGTCTGGCAACCAATATGTAGTGAGGGCCAGCCGACGAGAGCATACAGGTCGCAGTGGTGGGTGGTATATGGGGCTTTGGTGACAAAACGGATGGCACTGTGATAGACTGCATCCAGTTTGCTGAGTAGTGTTGGAGGTTATTTTGTAAATGACATCGCCAAAGTCGA
This sequence comes from Oncorhynchus kisutch, assembly GCF_002021735.2. Taxonomy (NCBI): domain Eukaryota; kingdom Metazoa; phylum Chordata; class Actinopteri; order Salmoniformes; family Salmonidae; genus Oncorhynchus; species Oncorhynchus kisutch. Next base: position 43,007,661 of record NC_034201.2, read on the forward strand.
GGATCTGTAGGATAGTCAGATTTACGAAGGTTTGTTTGGCAGCGTGAGTGAAGGATTCTAGATTTAATTTTGGATTGGAGATGTTTAATATGAGACTGGAAGGAGAGTTTACAGTCTAGGTATTTGTAGTTGTCCACATATTCTAAGTCAGAACTGTCCAGAGTAGTGATGCTAGGCAGGCGGGAGGGCGGATTGGTTGAAAAGCATGCATTTAGTTTTACTAGCGTTTAAGAGCAGTTGGAGGCCACGGAAGGAGTGTTTTATGTCATTGATTCTCGTTTGGAGGTTTGGTGTCCAAGGAAGGGCCAGATGTATACAGAATGGTGTCGTCTGCATGGAGGTGGATCAGGGAATCACCCGCAGCAAGAGCAACATAAATGAATACCCATGTCAAACCAAAGGTCTTTGAAAATGGATTTCCTATTCATGTGGATAACTCTATTATTCCAAATCAATGTTTTTTGAGGGGGGGGGGGGCGTGTATTGTGCTTGAATATAATTTTCAAGAAGAAAACATTTGCTGGTGAAACTTAGGCAATTTCACAGGTAATTTTGGAGGGACAAAATTCAAGTCCTCCCAAGTTTTATCAAACAAGATTGTTAAAGGATATGATACCACATAGAGGTTGGAATTAAACAGACATCATTTCAGCCATTTAATTCTAAAAGTACCCACTAACGACTCAAAATCAATAGCCTGTAAACCTCCACAATCATAGTTTCACTAATGAACATTTCTGAATATAATGTGTTTTATTCCTCCAAATAAATCTAAATAAACTACAAATAGTTTTTTTGTATTAAAAGAAAGGAAAGACATCAATCTTGCACAAAAGAATTACAACCCAAAATTGAGAGATCATGTTGCAGCCACCGACTTAATGAAACTCATGGAATTAGTCCTACTATCAATGTTGAAAGATTCTCTATCTGAAATGTTTTTAGTGATAACAATTCCTAAATATTTTACTTCGTTTTTAACAATTATTGAGGCCATGTTGACTGAGTCACAGCAATGTATTGGCATGAGATCATATTTGTTAAGGTTGAGGGTCAACCCAGAGGCCGTAGAACATTTCTTTATCCTGTTGATAACCAAGGGAATAGCCATCCTATCCTTTTGGGAAAGGGCAGTATTGACTGATATTTATATCTTTACCAAAAATATGGATCCCTTTTTAAATTCTCAGATTTAAGAAATACGGCTAGTAAATCCTTGGCTAAAATAAATAAAAGAGGGGAGATTGGACAACCCTGTCTAATTCCTCTAACAATAGAGAAACAAAGGGATGTTCCAGTGGTCATAGGTACCGAACTGCTAATATCATATACATCATCCTTATCACTTTATAGAAAATCTTCCCGAACCCCAAAACTAAAGAGAACACATTTTTATTTAGCACTAAAGTGTCAAAAGCCTTAAAATATGTATAAAAACAATATGAAGCCATCTTAAAATATCTAATACAATCGTATATGGTTATGAATAATCCTTCCTTTTTAATGAAGGCTGAGTTACTGATTTATATCATCAAAGCCCTTTTTTTCAGCCCATTGGCATAGACATGAGCTAGTAACTTAAGGTCAGTTGCCAACAATGTGATTGGTCTCCAATTGTCCAGGTAAAGAGAGCCTTTGGTTTGGGTTGGGTATAAGAACTATTAGTCCCTGTCTCAAAGAAGGAGGTAAAATAGGATTAGCAATACCCTCTTTGTAGACCGAAAGCAATAACTCTCTAATATCAGGCCAAAAATTACAATAGAATTCAGGAGTCAGGCCATCCGGTCCAGGTGATTTACCTATAGGCATTTGTTTAATGGAATGCTCCAACTCAGTAATATCTATATCAGAGTCAGAGTTTCTTAAACCTTTCTTCTATAGGCTAAACTGAATCAAAAAAGGAATCCAAGTTGCCTTCCGAAAGATGAGATTGATAGTGTACTGTAGAAAGAGCATATTTCCTTATTAACCTAGTAATATCATCAACCATGTGTAGTTAACTAGTGATTTGGAGAAAAGTAGGCAGACTAGGAGTAGTATTTTATTAATTTATGTAAATTATACTATATCTGATGATCTTGAAGGGATTAACCTGTTATGGCTGCAATCCCGATATCGGAATCGATATGACAACTACCAGTGAAAATAGAGGGCGCCAAATTCAAACCACAGAAATCTCATAATTACAATTCCTAAAACACAAGTGTCTTATCATTTTAAAGCTATTCTCGTTAATCCCACCAAAGTGTCCGATTTCAAATAGGCTTTTCAGCGAAAGCACTACAAACGATTATGTTAGGTCTCCACCAAACCACAAAAAGCATAAATAAAGATAATTCAAGGTTAGTGATTAATTTTATCTTCATCAGATGACACTCATAGGACTTCATGTTACACAATACATGCATGTTTTGTTTGATAAAGTTCATATTTATATAAAGAAATCTGAGTTTACATTGGCTATTTAGATTCACTAGTTCCAAAAACATCAAGGGATTTTGCATAGCCACATCATTTCAACAGAAATACTCATCATAAATGTAGATGATAATACAAGTTATACACATGGAATTATAGATATACCTCTCCTTAATGCAACCGCTGTGTCAGATTTCAAAAGAAGTTTACGGAAAAAGCAACCCATGCAATAATCTGAGATGGCACTCAGAACAGTAGCCAAATTAGCCTCCATGTTGGAGTCAACAGAAACGAGAAAATACATGATAAATGTTTCCATACCTTTGATGAACTTCATCAGAATGCAGTCCTAGAAATCCCAGGTCCACAATAAATGCTTGATTTGTTTGAAAATGTCCGTTATTTATGTCCAATTAGCTACTTTGATTAGCGCGTTTGGTAAACAATTCCAAAGTCACAAAGCGCGTCCACTATAACGTGACGAAATGGCCAAAAGTTCCGTAACAGTCAGTAGAAACATGTCAAATGATGTACTGAATCAACCTTTAGAATGTTGTTAACATATATCTTGAATAACGTTCCAACCGGAGAATTAGAATGACTTCAGATGAGCGGTGTAACGCAGGTCCTTCCCCTGTGAACGTGCCTGGTGAAAGCATGGTCCACTCACGGCTGTGGGGACTATTTCCTGTGTCAATCGACCCCCCTTCACATTAGAGTCATCAGACAAAGTTCTATTGACTGTTGACATCTAGTGGAAGGTGTAGGAAGTGAACATTTCAATGAGACCTTGGTTGAAAATCTGCCACCTCCAGAAAAAAAAACAGGAAGTGGAATTTCTCAGGTTTTTGCCTACTATATGAGTTCTGTTATACTCACAGACATAATTCAAACAGTTTTAGGAACTTCAGAGTGTTTTCTATCCAATACTACTAATAATATGCAAATATTAGCAACTATGACTGAGGAGCAGGCCGTTTGATATGGGCACCGTTCATCCAAGCTACTCAATACTGCCCCTGCAGCCATAAAAAGTTAACAATGCTAGAAGCACAGTGCTGTTTATGACTTCAAGCCTATCAACTCCTGAGATTAGGCTGGCAATACTAATGTGTATTGACAATAGTCAAAGGTATATGAAATACAAATGGTACAGAGAGAAATAGTCCTAATTCCTATAATAACTACAACCTAAAACTTCTTAACTGGGAATATTGAAGACTCATATTAAGTAGTACTTTAAAGTGAAATTCGAAAACATTAGTTAAAGTACTTTACACCATGAATGCATCATTTGTATAATATATATATATATGTATATATGTGTGTGTGTGTGTATATATATGTGTGTATATGTATGTATGTGTGTGTATATATAAATATATGTGTGTATGTGTGTGTGTGTATATATATGTGTATGTGTGTTTGCCCTGATTACTACTAATAATATTATGGCACGAAGTAAATTAATATATATATATATGTGTGTGTTTATATATGGTCTGCTAAAGTATTATACACCACTTTTATACGTGAGGAAACCAGTGCAAAAATATTGAATCAGATATGTTCCCTGTGTCACCACACTAAGTGGGTTATCATCAAGTAAAAACAACCACAACCTTCCCGAAATCTCCCTGATAGTCAGGTGCAAGGGTTGAGAAAAGGGCCAACAAGCTGGCTGACATCTTTCAGTCAAAGGTAAGCCAAAACGAATGTAATTTTCACTAAGCTGTAGGCTAATAACCTGATAATCTTTTAGGCTTCCATTTAAACTATTTTTAAACATCAACAAATTGTGTGGTGACTTTGACAGAACTTTGAGTTGATTACGACTAAATTGTGACAAATACAACAAGAAACTGTTACAATTCCTGTCTGTATTTCTCAATTTACAGTGGTACAATCATATCAGATTTTTTCCCACTGATATTATTACTGCTTTAAAACAGCTCGGAAATCTCCAACTTCGTTGTGTTCAAGACAACTGGAAACTCAGAAAAGACTGGGGGAAAATCACTTTGAACGTTCATCCAACTCGGAATTCCAAGTCAGAAACTCGGGCATCTTTCTAAGGCACCGACTTTCTGATTTTAAGATCAGTGACATCATAATTTGACCTTGTTTTTTGTCAGTTACCAGTTGTCTGTATAGTACCAATAGTACATACTGGGTGTGACCGCAGTAAATTACTATAGTTGCTCAGCGAAACTCCACATTTGGTGAGTAACAAAACATATTATGACATAATGCTTGCAGTGCTGTCTGTCAAAATGAATGGTAGCTAACTGAGCTAGACACGAGACTCGTCATATTCATCGTCTCCTCCTCTGCCCAGATACTGGTTTAAGTACTAGATAGCTTGTTATCATTAACTAGCTAGCTACTACTGATTTAGCTAGCTCTTTGTTAACAAGAGACTTTAAACCTTGCTGTGGTGGGGTTGATTGAATTCCAGTCTCTCAGTCAATGGAGTTGAAGCATCATGCCTCTCATAGCACCTCTCATAGCACCTCTCATAGCACCTCTCATTGCACCTCTCATAGCACCTCTCATAGCACCTCTCATTGCACCTCTCATTGCATCTCTCATTGCATCTCTCATTGCACCTCTCATTGCACCTCTCATTGCACCTCTCATAGCACCTCTCATTGCACCTCTCTCATAGCACCTCTCATAGCACCTCTCATAGCACCTCTCATTGCACCTCTCATTGCATCTCTCATTGCACCTCTCATAGCACCTCACATAGCACCTCTCATTGCACCTCTCATAGCACCTCTCATAGCACCTCTCATTGCATCTCTCATTGCACCTCTCATAGCACCTCACATAGCACCTCTCATTGCATCTCTCATTGCACCTCTCATAGCACCTCTCATTGCACCTCTCATAGCACCTCTCATAGCACCTCTCATTGCATCTCTCATAGCACCTCTCATTGCACCTCTCATTGCACCTCTCATAGCACCTCTCATTGCACCTCTCATAGCACCTCTCATTGCACCTCTCATTGCACCTCTCATAGCACCTCTCATAGCACCTCTCATAGTACCTCTCATAGCACCTCTCATAGCACCTCTCATAGCACCTCTCATAGCACCTCTCATAGCACCTCTCATTGCACCTCACATAGCACCTCTCATTGCATCTCTCATTGCACCTCTCATAGCACCTCTCATTGCACCTCTCATAGCACCTCTCATAGCACCTCTCATTGCACCTCTCATTGCATCTCTCATAGCACCTCTCATTGCACCTCTCATTGCACCTCTCATTGCACCTCTCATAGCACCTCTCATTGCACCTCTCATTGCACCTCTCATTGCACCTCTCATAGCACCTCTCATAGCACCTCTCATAGCACCTCTCATTGCACCTCTCATAGCACCTCTCATAGTACCTCTCATAGTACCTCTCATAGCACCTCTCATAGCACCTCTCATAGCACTGCATAGACGGCAATCCTTGTATCTAGAATCTATTGTTTTAAACTGTTTATTTGAACTAGAATAAGAGTGTGTTAGATAAGCATGAAGCACTTATTGGTACTGCTCTAGTTTACACTTCTATGTTTACACCCAATCTCTGTCAAAATCTTTTACTGTCATTCCTCTCACAGAACGAGGCTTAAGGGATCCTGAGTTAGTTAGTGGTTATAGCCTGAGCTCTGTTACAAATCCCACAGAAGTGGGATGTTGGTGCTCAGCCACATTAAGTAGGATTTTTAAGGAGTCAAATGTTGTTCAGAAGGAAATTGGTTGAACAGCTAATTCCTTCACATGATGTACTTGGTGGAACATACATAAAGGGTTTTTACGGGTTTGCCCTGATTGCTACTAATAATATTACGGCACAAAGTTACAAAAAAATCTATTGAGGCCGATATTCTGAACAGTTCTTCTCTTCCATATTTTGCATTCCAGCGCCGTGATTGGCCTCTACAGCACAGCCGCAAAGCAGTGGGGAACAGGTGATGATTGCCATGGTGATGACACCACAGATGACTCCAGCCATGCGAGGACCAATGTGAGACTGCTGGAGATGAGAGCCAGCAAGCTGGAGGAGCAGGTCAGGGAGCTCACGGTAAGAGCCTCAATGGTGAGAGGCCCTTTCTCACAAAGTCCGTTCTTTTTGTCCGAACAATTAGTCTGTACAAATATTTATATGAGCACGCCTTGTTTATGGTGTCGTTCACACCAATTGCACAATATCGTCCTGCCTCAATCTGTCAATTATTTATACAGGTTGAATTTTTTTGCGTCTTTTCGCATGCGAAAATAAGCTGTTGACCAAAAGCACGCGCACTGCCACTGACAGGTCTGTGGATTATTTGTGTGAATAAAATAATACATTTCTCTCTGCCAGTTTTTTTACATTTGCAATGTATCAAAGTTTAGCCAATGGGATCACGGCGTTCTCGCCATTCAAACTTCCCCGCCAGTTCATTGCCAACGCTAGCAAGTAAGAGGATCTATCTATGCTTCTATGCCTGGTAGGCTATATATAGTTTTTAAAAATAGCTTGAAATAAGTTTCAAACTACAGTTGAAGTCGGAAGTTTACATGCACGTAGGTTGGAGTCATTAAAACTCGTTTTTCAACCACTCCACAAATTTCTTGTGATCAAACTATAGTTTTGGCAAGCCGGTTAGAACATCTACTTTGTGCATGACACAAGTAATTTTCCAACAATTGTTTACAGACAGATTATTTCAGGTAGAATTCACTGTATCACAATTCCAGTGGGGCAGAAGTTTACATACACTAAGTTGACTGTATCATACATACGCTTAGTTGATTGTGCCTTTAAACAGCTTGGAAAATTTCTGAAAATTATGTCATGGCTTTAGAAGATTCTGATAGGCTTATTGACATCATTATTTGAGTCAGTTGGAGGTGTACCTGTGGATGTATTTCAAGGCCTACCTTCAAACTCAGTGCCTATTTGCTTGATATCATGGGAAAATCAAAATAAATCAGCCAAAACCTCAGAAAAACAATTGTAGACCTCCACAAGTCTGGTTCATCCTTGGGAGAAATTTCCAAATGTCTGAAGTTACCACATTCATCTGTACAAACAATAGTACGCAAGTATTAACACCATGGGACCACGCAGCCTTCATACCGCTCAGGAAGGAGACACGTTCTGTCTCCTAGAGATGAACGTACTGTGGTGCAAAAAGTCCAAATCAATCCCAGAACAACAGCAAAGGACCTTGTGATGATGCTGGAGGAAACAGGTACAGAAGTATCTATATCCACAGTAAAATGAGTCATATATCGACATAACCTGAATGGCCGCTCAGCAAGGAACAAGCTACTGCTCCAAAACCGCCATTAAAAAGCCAGACTACAGTTTGCAACTGCTCATTGGGACAAAGATTGTACTTTTTGGAGAAATGTCCTCTGGTCTGATGAAACGAAAATAGAACTGTTTGGCCATAATGACCATTGTTATGTTTGGAGGAAAAAAGGGGAGGCTTGCAAGCTGAAGAACACCATCCCAATCGTGAAGGACGGGTTGGCAGCATCATATTGTGGGGGTGCTTTGCTGCAGGAGGGACTGGTGCACTTCACAAAATAGATGGCACCATGAGGCAGGAAAATGATGTGGATATATTGAAGCAACATCTCAAGACATCAGTTCAAATCAAATCAAATCAAATTTATTTATATAGCCCTTCGTACATCAGCTGATATCTCAAAGTGCTGTACAGAAACCCAGCCTAAAACCCCAAACAGCAAGCAATGCAGGTGGAGAAGCACGGTGGCTAGGAAAAACTCCCTAGAAAGGCCAATACCTAGGAAGAAACCTAGAGAGGAACCAGGCTATGTGGGGTGGCCAGTCCTCTTCTGGCTGTGCCGGGTGGAGATTATAACAGAACATGGTCAAGATGTTCAATGTTCATAAATGACCAGCATGGTCGAATAATAATAAGGCAGAACAGTTGAAACTAGAGCAGCAGCACAGTCAGGTGGAAGTTGAAACTGGAGCAGCAGCATGGCCAGGTAGACTGGGGACAGCAAGGAGTCATCATGTCAGGTAGTCCTGGGGCATGGTCCTAGGGCTCAGGTCAGTTGAAACTGGAACAGCAGCATGGCCAGGTGGACTGGGGACAGCAAGGAGTCATCATGTCAGGTAGTCCTGGGGCATGGTCCTAGGGCTCAGGTCCTCCGAGAGAGAGAAAGAAAGAGAGAAGGAGAGAATTAGAGAACACACACTTAGATTCACACAGGACACCGAATAGGACAGGAGAAGTACTCCAGATATAACAAACTGACCCCAGCCCCCCGACACATAAACTACTGCAGCATAAATACTGGAGGCTGAGACAGGAGGGGTCAGGAGACACTGTGGCCCCATCCGAGGACACCCCCGGACAGGGCCAAACAGGAAGGATATAACCCCACCCACTTTGCCAAAGCACAGCCCCCACACCACTAGAGGGATATCTTCAACCACCAACTTACCATCCTGAGACAAGGCTGAGTATAGCCCACAAAGATCTCCGCCACGGCACAACCCAAGGGGGGGGGGGGGCGCCAACCCAGACAGGATGACCACAACAGTGAATCAACCCACTCAGGTGACGCACCCCCTCCAGGGACGGCATGAGAGAGCCCCAGCAAGCCAGTGACTCAGCCCCTGTAATAGGGTTAGAGGCAGAGAATCCCAGTGGATTAAAGCTTAGTTAAAGCTTAGTTGCAAATAGGTCTTCCAAATGGATAATGACCCCAAGCATACTTTCAAAGTTGTGGCAAAATGGCTTGAGGACAACAAAGTCAAGGTATTGGAGTGGCCATCACAAAGCCCTGACCTCAATCCTATAGAAAATGTGTGGACTGAACTGAAAAAGCGTGTGCGAGCAAGGAGGCCTACCAACCTGACTCCGTTACACCAGCTCTGTCAGGGGGAATGGGCCAAAATTCACCCAACTTATTGTGGGACGCTTGTGGAAGGCTACCCGAAATGTTTGACCCAAGTTAAACAATTTAAAGGCAATGCTACCAAATACTAATTGAGTGTATGTACACTTCTGACCCACTGGGAATGTGATGAAAGAAATAAAAGCTTAAATAAATCATTCTCTCTGCTATAATTCTATGTTCTTAAAATAAAGTGGTGATCCTAAATGACCTAAGACGGAATTTTTACTAGAATTAAATGTCAGGAATTGTGAAAAACTGAGTTTAAATGTATTTGGCTAAGGTGTATGTGAACTTCCGACTTCAACTGTATATATATGTATTATATAGTCTGCTAAAGTGAATCTGTGCTATAGGCCGAGTAAATACAGTGGGGGAAAAAAGTATTTAGTCAGCCACCAATTGTGCAAGTTCTCCCACTTAAAACGATGAGAGATGAGAGAGGCCTGTAATTTTCATCATAGGTACACTTCAACTATGACAGACAAAATGAGAAAAGAAATCCAGAAAATCACATTGTAGGATTTTTAATTTATTTATTTGCAAATTATGGTGGAAAATAAGTATTTGGTCACCTACAAACAAGCAAGATTTCTGGCTCTCACAAACCTGTAACTTCTTCTTTAAGAGGCTCCTCTGTCTTCCACTCGTTACCTGTATTAATGGCACCTATTTGAACTTGTTATCAGTATAAAAGACACCTGTCCACAACCTCAAACAGTCACACTCCAAACTCCACTATGACCAAGACCAAAGAGCTGTCAAAGGACACCATAAACAAAATTGTAGACCTGCACCAGGCTGGGAAGACTGAATCTGCAATAGGTAAGCAGCTTAGTTTGAAGAAATCAACTGTGGGAGCAATTATTAGGAAATGGAAGACATACAAACCACTGATAATCTCCCTCGATCTGGGGCTCCACGCAAGATCTCAACCCGTAGGGTCAAAATGATCACAAGAATGGTGAGCAAAAATCCCAGAACCACACGGGGGGACCTGGTGAATGACCTGCAGAGAGCTGGGACCAAAGTAACAAAGCCTACCATCAGTAACACACTACGCCGCCAGGGACTCAAATCCTGCAGTGCCTGCTTAAGCCAGTACATGTCCAGGCCCGTCTGAAGTTTGCTAGAGAGCATTTGAATGATCCAGAAGGAGATTGGGAGAATGTCATATGGTCAGATGAAACCAGAATATAACTTTTTGGTAAAAACTCAACTCGTTGTGTTTGGAGGACAAAGAATGCTGAGTTGCATCCAAAGAACACCATAACTACTGTGAAGCATGGGGCTCATCATGCATCATGCTTTGGGGCTGTTTTTCTGCAAAGGGGCCAGGACGACTGATCTGTGTAAAGGAAAGAATGAATGGGGCCACGTATCGTGAGATTTTGAGTGAAAACCTTCCATCAGCAAGGGCATTGAAGATGAAACGTGGCTGGGTCTTTCAGCATGAGAATGATCCCAAACACACCACCCCGGCAACGAAGGAGTGGCTTCGTAAGAAGCATTTCAAGGTCCTGGAGTGGCCTAGCCAGTCTCCAGATCTCAACCCAATAGAAAATCTTTGGAGGGAGATGAAAGTCCGTGTTGCCCAGCAACAGCCCCAAAACATCACTGCTCTAGAGGAGATCTGCATGGAGGAATGGGACAAAATACCAGCAACAGTGTGTGAAAACCTTGTGAAGAGTTACAGAAAACGTGTGACCTCTGTCATTTTCAACAAAGGGTATATAACAAAGTATTGAGATAATTATTTGGTCAATAACAAAAGTTTATTTTCCACCATAATTTGCAAATAAATTCATTAAAAAATCCTACAATGTGATTTTCTGGATTTTCTTTTCTCATTTTGTCTGTCATAGTTGAAGTGTACCTATGATGAAAATTACAGGCCTCTCTCATCTTTTTAAGTGGGAGAACTTGCACAATTGGTGGCTGACTAAATACTTTTTTGTCCCACTGTATCTGCCAGATTTGACCCTTATCAATAAGTGGTTGCACAGATTTAGATAAAGCACTCTACTCTAATTAAAAATGTAGTGTCAACATAACCACCCATTGCTTCACAAACATGGATCAACGGCTGATCGTTGGGCTGTGGATCAACGGCTGATCGTTGGGCTGTGGATCAACGGCTGATCGTTGGGCTGTGGATCAACGGCTGATCGTTGGGCTGTGGATCAACGGCTGATCGTTGGGCTGTGGATCAACGGCTGATCGTTGGGCTGTGGATCAACGGCTGATCGTTGGGCTGTGGATCAACGGCTGATCGTTGGGCTGTGGATCAACGGCTGATCGTTGGGCTGTGGATCAACGGCTGATCGTTGGGCTGTGGATCAACGGCTGATCGTTGGGCTGTGGATCAACGGCTGATCGTTGGGCTGTGGATCAACGGCTGATCGTTGGGCTGTGGATCAACGGCTGATCGTTGGGCTGTGGATCAACGGCTGATCGTTGGGCTGTGGATCAACGGCTGATCGTTGGGCTGTGGACAGGTTGCATGCTTTTCTATTTTGTAATGGTTGGCAATTTCATCTTCATAAAGCCTGTATCACAGCTGTCTCTATACCTCCCCCTTAACTTTGCGTGTCAGTTTCTATGATAGGCTACATTTATTTAGCATTATACTATAATGTAGACATGTTTTTGATAGCTTCAAATACTTTCTGTAGCATAAGGTTCTTAATCCATTATTGGAAAAGGAGAAATGTAATTGGCTAATGTCTGAGTGAGATGCACTGCAGGTGGATTTGATTGACGGGTCCTTTTAGGTGGGTATGAGTTTGCTAATTCTCTTATGTCCTTTCAGAAAGATTCCTATAACAAGGCCTAGTCTGTCTGGACTGCATCTCTTTAATCAGATGGAAAGAGAACCTTAAGCAGCAAGCGTCATGATGGTCAGCATTTTTTGCGTGGAATGACGACAGGTGCCGGGTTTTTGCATTTTCTCACGTAGTAAATGGGGTGGACTGAATGAAACGTGGCCAAGCACCTTTCATGATTCATCCTATAAGATGAAAAGCTTAACCTTATCATATTGTTTTTCCAGTGATGTATGATGTTTCTCTCATTACTGCGTCCTCTCCATCCACTTTGCACAACATATTGCCTCAGAGAATGACCACAGCAGTGTTGGTGACGTTATGCGAATTTAGGAGGAAAGTGGAGGGGAAAACGCACCATAGTTGGTGTGAATGGTTCAGGGGTGTCCAACTCATTCCATGGAGGGCTTAGTGCAGGGTTCCCCCAACTGGTGTCCCTCGGCTGAATCTAGTTGAAGATCCCTGGCTTAGTGTCTGCAGGTTTTGGGGGTTTTCCTTTCAATGATGACCTAGACAACCAGGTGAGGAGAGTTCCTTATTAATTAGTGACTTTATTTCATCAATCAAGCACAAGGGAAGAGCAAAACCTTTGCAGACACTCAGCCCTCTGTGGAATGAGTTTGAGATGTTGTTTAGTGCGTACAACATCGGAATCTGTGTATATATATAAATATTTATATTTAATTTTTTTCACGGAAGCTGTATTGTATTCTAGGAAAGATACAAAAGAGTCATGGCTGATTCTGACAACGTTCGAAGAAGAACTCAGAAGTTTGTTCAAGACGCCAAGCTGTTTGGTGAGATGTTGTTGTTTTTTCTCCTACCCTGACATCTTTGACCCATACCGAGTTTGGTCCTTCTACTTTGTGCAGTTGTAATCCCTCTTCCCTACCGCTCCACTCCTACAGGGATCCAGAGTTTCTGCCGTGACCTGGTGGAGGTAGCTGACCTGTTGAAGCAGACGACAGGAAACCTGCAGGTGGAGGAGGACCAGAGACTTGCCCAGATCAAGGACAGACTGCAGGGGGTTTTTACAAAGCACGGCCTTATGAAGATGAGCCCTGTTGGGGCTAAATACGACCCTTACCAGCACGAGATAGTGTGCCACACTCCTGCTGAGGGATGGGAGCCTGGCACCGTTGCTGTGGTGAAGCATGATGGGTACAAGCTCCATGGACGCACCATCCGACATGCCCAGGTGGGCATTGCTGTGATGACACAGGAGCAGGACTAAGGCTTGTGCTAGTCTCTGACCTCTCTGTAGTACTTCACGGTCGTCTGCACCTGACAGATCCAGATGTGCATCAATCCTTTCAGTTACGTAAATGTTTTTCATGTGGGTTGTTTCAATGTTGTCACTTTGTCTAGATTAATTATGTACATACAGTACCTGTAACAAGTTTGGAAACACCTACTCATTCCACTGTTTTTATTTGTACAATTTTCTACATTGTAGAATAATAGTAAAGACATCAAAACTATGAAATAACACATATGGAATCATGTGGTAACCAAAAAGAGTGTTAAACAAATCAAAATATATTTTATATTTGAGATTCTTCAAAGTAGACACCCCTTTTCTTTGACAGCTTTGCACACTCTTGCCATTCTCTCAAAGAGCTCTAGAATGCTTTTCCAACAAGCTTGAAGGAGTTCCCACATATGCTGAGCACTTGTTGGCTGCTTTTCCTTCACTCTGTGGTCCAACACATCCAAAACCATCTCAATTTGGTTCAGATTGGGTGATTGTGGAGGCCAGGTCATCTGATGCAGCACTCCATCACTCTCCTTAGTCAAATAGCCCTTACACAGCCTGAAGGTGTATTGGGTCATTGTCCTGTTGATAAACAAATGATGGTCCCTCTATGCGCAAACCAGATGGGTTGGCATTTCGCTGCAGAATGCTGTGGTAAGTATGCCTTGAATTCTAAATAAATCAGTGTCACCAGCAAAGCACCCCCACACATCACACCTCCTCCATGCTTCATGGTGGGAACCACACATGCAGATATCATCTGTTCACCTACTCTGCGTCTCACAAAGACACGGTGATTGGAACCAAAAATCTCACATTTGGACCCATCAGACCAAAGGACAGATTTCCACTTGTCTAATTGCTTGTGTTTCTTGACACAAGCAAGTCTCTTCTTATTGGTGTCCTTTAAGTAGTGGTTTCTTTGCAGCAATTCAACCGTGAAGGCCTAATTCACTCAGTCTCCTCTGAACAGTTGATGTTTAGATGTGACTATTACTTGAACTCTGTGAAGCTATTTCTGAGGCTGGTAACTCTAAGAAACGTATCCTCTGCAGCAGAGGTAACTCTAGGTCATCCTTTCCTGTGGCGGTCCTCATGAGAGCCAGTTTCATGATAGCGCTTGATGGTTTTTGTGACTGCACTTGAATCAACTTTCAACGTTTGTGAAATGTTCCGGATGAACTGACCTTCATGTCTTAAAGTAATGATGGCCTATCATTTCTCTTTGCTTATTTGAGCTGTTCTTGCTGTAATATTGACTTATTTTACCAAATAGGGCTATATTTTGTCACAACACAGCTGATTGGCTCAAACGCATTAAGAAGGAAAGAAATTCCACAAATTAACTTTCAACAAGGCACACCTGTTAATTGAAATGAATTCCAGGTGACTATCTTATGAAGCTGGTTGAGAGAATGCCAAGAGTGTGTAAAGCTGTCATCAAGGCAAAGGGTGGCTACTTTTAAGTATCTCAAATATAAAATATATTTTGATTTGTTTAACACTTTTTTTTTCTTCTTTTTTTTGGTTACTACATGATTCCATATGTGTTATTTCATATTTTTGATGTCTTCGCTATTATTCTACAATGTAGAAAATAGTAAAAAATAAAGAAAAACCCTTGAATGAGTAGGTGTGTCCAAACTTTTGACTGGTACTGTATGAATTTGTGTATTATAATTTTTCCTGCGTTTTCTTTCATTTTGACTTGATCTGAAAATAGGGTCACTGTCACGTTGTTCTAGAAGTACTTTAACTTTGAGACTGTGCCTATCTTTGTTATTTTTATGGGATTTTCTTGTGTTTAATTACATTTTAATTTTTCGGGCATTTGATAACCTGTTGAGCTACAATATTTTTTTCATAGGACTGATGATGGCAAGTCTTTACTTAGCTTGGCTAGCTAGCTGGTAATTCAAAATTTGAATGATGTACCGGATGTTTGATCCACCTTCCCCTGTTTCTGGAAGGATGGGGACTATGCTGTTAGGGGATGACAGAGGCTCGCCTTATAGGATAACTGCCGAGGTGTGGTGGTCTCTCAGGCTCTTATCGCTGCCGAAGGATGACCCAGGTGGGTGTTACACTTTCGGTGGTGGATGTCCCAGCCTATACAGAGCCGTAGCTGTGAACTTCAAAGACAGAAGAGCCTGATGAAAAGCTCCTGGCCTGTGATTGATGTTTCTCCCTCCCTGGCTGTACCATCGACGCCACCACCGCTCAAGCTACTCCTTTATTGAACGGGATCATTATCTATCTGTGGAAGACCATCTCCAATGAACTGCCAGCTGCCTGATTTAAACATTTTAAAATGTAAGAAATGTAAAGCGATTTGGAGATTCTGTATTAGAAGCACTAGCTATATAAAGCATATCTATTATTGTTATTATTAGTTATATGAATGTGTTTCGCTATTTACTGACATTCACATATATGTGTAGATACTCAAGGATATTGTTATACCTCATAAGACCTGGTTGATGAAAACCTTTAGTTTACTTCGTCATGTGGAAGTTGTGTACATATGGAGAAGTTGTGTTGTTCATCCTGCCCTCCACCATTGTGCTTGTTTCGGGTACGTGAGCAAGTAAGAATGAAGATCTTGATGTTAGAGAGAATCTGTGATCTTACAGGTTTGGATGGTTGCTTAGAATGTGCCGTTTACCTGTATCTTTTATATGAAGGTTGCAACTTTTACTTTGAAAATGTTGCGATTTATGTATTTATTTGGACATTGTGTTTTGTTTAGCATTACCCAAAGAGCACTGTGTATATTTTTATGATGCAACAATGAAATGGTTTCAGTTAGGCGGGTTCATATCGTCTACCCAACCCCTCTCTCCACTTTTTAAAAATGTTTATCTGTCCTTTTTAATTTAAATTGTACTTTGATTGATGCGCATGATCTTATGTACTACACTTGATTTGATGTACAGTGCCTTCCCGGATGTATACACACCCCTTGACTTTTTCAACATTTTGTTTCAAATTTAGGATTAAAATGGATTTAATTTAATGTCAAAGTGCGAGATGATTTTTATTTTTTATAAAAAATGTACCAAATCTTGATTTAGAAAAGTATTCAAGCCGCTGAGCAATGCTCCCTCTAATGGAGAGGAAATATCAGCCCGAGCAGAGACGCACAAGATTGAACTCCACTTAACTTTCTAGAGTTTTCCACTTCTTTTACTTAACACTGTCACATTTCCCTCTACTGTTGGAATTGTGCTCGAGTCAACGCAATATTAGCCACTTTCAGTGGAACATACTGAAACAAAATGAACTATGCCAAGACTTCGTATGCAAATCTAACTGCAAAAGATTTTCTTGTAGGCAGAGCAGCATTGGAGTAGGATTCTATTGCATTGACAGACATGACTCATCCACCTACTCTACACAGACCAGCGAGCCATAACCAATCAGAGCTGCAGTAGGCCTATATGCAAATAGCCATTCACTTTGAACTGCTGTGTTGATAGCACGAGCGGTCACAAGTAGATGTGCATTTATTTATTTTAAATTCTATATCGACGCGAGAGCTGCATGTTCCCAAGTGTGCACTTTTGTTCACATTCTTTGCTAGTTAGTGAGTTATTAACCTAGTTATAGCTAATGTCTAGTTAACAATGGGGGAGTGGTTGTTTCCTACAAGAGCACAAAGCCTGTGCATTTCTAGCCATCTTTGAAGTCCGGTGAAGAGCTTTTATTATGTCGTAAAGGGGGCAGGCAGTGTTGTACTTTGAGACTGTCTTGAATAAGCTATGTAGCCAATAATGCTATGGGAATGATAGTGCAATTTTATTTTGTTTCTTGCATCAAACACAACATTTTCAGTCACATTGTCTAATGTACAGGTGGATAAACCACTAAATGTCAAGCCGTGCATGTTTTTTTTATTTCAACAGTCTCATGGAATGTAGGCCTACTTTGAACACCACACATTTGCTGCTACTGTAGACTGAATGACAGAACAGCTATTTCCATGTTAACATTTAACATCCATGTCAACATTTCATGGGATGCATTTTTCTCCATTGTTTTTAACCGTAGGTCTACATTCTGATCAAATAGCCACAGCAGCCTACTTGGCCACTGTTAAAACTGTAACATAAAGGGGATACAGCCTCCGTGTTCACAGTAAACATGCTCGCCGGAAGTTCCACAGAATGTAGTTGAAGTTTGTGCTCAGCAGACCTGAAATCTGCGGTGTTAAGAATCACTTTTGGCAGAGGTTAGAGTTGTGTTTCTTTTGGAGTAAGTCTCTAAGCGTTGCACGCCTGGATTGTACAACATTTGCCCGTTATTCTTTTTCATGCTCTGCCAAGCTGGTTGTTGATCATTGCTAGACAGCCATTTTAAAGTCTTGCCATAGTTCTTCAAGCCGATTTTAGGTCAAAACTGTAACTAGGCCACTCAGGAAATTTCAATCTCATCTTGGTATGCAACTCCAGTGTAGATTTGGTCTTGTGTTTTATGTTATTGTCCTGCTGAAAGGTGCATTTGTCTCCCTGTTGAAAGCAGACTGAACCAGGTTTTCCCTCTAGGATTTTGCCTGTGCATATCTCTATTCCGTTTATTTTTATCCCAGAAAAAAAACTCCTTAGTCCTTGCCGATGATGAGCATATCCATAAGATGATGCAGCCACCACCATGCTTGAAAATATGACGAGTGGTACTCTGTGTTGGATTTGCCCCAAACAGAATGCGTTGTATTCAGGACAAAAAGTTCATTTCTTTGCCAATTTCTTTGCAGTTTTACTTTAGTACCTTATTGCAAACAGGATGCATGTTTTGGAAAATGTGTACTCTGTAGAGGCTTCATTCTTTTCGCTCTGACATTTAGTTTAGTATTGTGGAGTAACTACAATGTTGTTGATCCATACTCAGTTTTCTCCTATCACAGCCATTAAACTCTTTAACTGTTTTAAAATCACTGTTGTCCTCATGGTCAAATCCCTTGAGCGGTTTCCTTCCTCTCTGGCAACTGAGTTAGGAAGGACGCCTGTATCTTTGTAGTGACTGGGTGTATTGATACACCATCCAAGCATAATTTATAACTTCACCATGCTCAAAGGCATATTCAATGTCTGCTTTGTTTTCTTCATATTACCCATTTGCGAGGCATTGGAAAACCGCCATGGTCTTTGTGGTTAAATTCTGTGGTTGAAATTCACTACTCGACTGAGGGACCTTACAGATAATTGGATGTGTGGGGTACAGAGATGAGGTAATCATAAGGATGATGACACACACGTAAGGCTGTCTGATATAAATGTGTGAAGTCTGCAGTCTTCTCATCATTAGGATAGTGTGGGTCATCTACAGGTATGCCAATCAGTCAACACTCCATCTACTGATCACGTTGTTTCCATTGTTTATTTTAAGCAGTTAGCTTCTCACCTAATCACCTGCTTCTAGTCGGAATGTGTCACCTCCATCACAGGGCAAGCCAAGACTGCAGGTCTGGTATACAATGGCATTTTGTTTCACACTGGAAGCAAAGAGTAAGCTAAAATAGTTAATTTATTGTTTTGTAATTAAGCTATAGTCCTGAACAGGGTAGGGTAGGTTACTTTATAAAAGTAATCCGTTAGTTACTAGTTACCTGTAGACAATTGTAATCAGTAACGTAACTTTTGGATTACCCAAACTCAGTAACCTAATCTGATTACATTCCGTTACTTTTCGATGACTTTCCCAGGCATTCGAAGAAGACAAAAAGGTATGTTATCAATTGAATAACATCTATTGCAGGATAAATCAATGTTAAAGTTTACATAGCTGGCCATATATGGATGTTACTTTATGGGTTATGTAGGCTTCTTCTGACCCATCACTTTCTACTACATATAATAATATGATTATATCTTTACATTAAAAACCAAAGTCTATTAGAATTCCAGTCATTCCAATAAATGTTATACCCCTTGATCTTCAAGAATAGGACTTATTAGCCAGCCCTACTCTCTTGTTTATGATTTTGTGGTCATGGAAGACTGATTGGGCTCATTGATTCGAGTTGAAAAATAAATGCTGCGCTCATGGAATGGCATGCTTTCAGCACTACTGAAAAGTGCTATTTACATGTGAAAAATGATATACAGCACCAGTCAAAGGTTTGGACACACTGATTTATTCCAGGGTTTTTCTTTATTTTTACTATTTCTACATTGTAGAGTAATAGTGACGACATTAAACCGATGAAATAACACATATGGAATCATGTAGCAACCAAAAAAAAGTGTTCAACAAATCAAAATATATTTAAGATTATTCAAAGTAGCCATCATTTGCCTTGATGACAGCTTTGCACACTATTGGCATTCTCTCAACCAGCTTCATGAGGAATGCTTTTCCAACAGTCTTGAAGGAGTTCCCACATTTGCTGAGAATTTGTTGGCTGCTTTTCCTTCACTCTGCGATCCAACTCATCCCAAACCATCTCAATTGGGTTGTGGAGGCCAGGTCATCTGATGCAGCACTCAATCACTCTCCTTCTTGGTCAAATAGCCCTTACACAGCATGGAGGTGTGTTTTGGGTCATTGTCCTGTTAATAAAAAAAAAATGATAGTTCCACTTAGCACAAACCAGATGGGATGGTGTATCGCTGCAGAATGCTGTGGTAGCCATGGTGGTTAAGTGTGCCTTGAATTCTAAATAAATCAGACAGTGTCACAAGCAAAGCACCCCCACACCATTACACCTCTTCCTCCATGCTTCACGGTTGGAACCACATATGCAGAGATCATCTGTTCACCTACTCTGCATCTCACAAAGACACAGCAGTTGGAACCAAAAGTCTCAATTTTGGACTCATCAGACCAAAGGACAGATTTCCACCGGTCTAATGTCCATTTCTAATGTCCATTTCATAATGTCTCGTTTCTTTCTTCTTCTTCATTTTGGTGTCCTTTAGTAGTGGTTTCTTTGCAGCAATTCGACCATGAAGGCCTGATTGACGCAGTCTCCTCTGAATAGATGATGTTGAGATGTGTCTGTTACTTGAACTCTGTGAAGCATTTATTTGGGCTGCAATTCCTGAGGCTGGTAACTCTAATGAATGTATCCTCTGCAGCAGAGGTAACTCTGGGTCTTCCTTTCCTGTGGCGGTCCGCATGAGAGCTAGTTTCAGCATAGCGCTTGATGGTTTTTGCGACTGCACTTGAAGAAACTTTCAAAGTTATTGAAATTTTCCGGATTGACTGACCTACATGTCTTAAAGAAATGATGGACTGTCATTTCTCTTTGCTTATTTGAGCTGTCCTTTCCATAATATGGACTTGGTCTTTTACCAAATAGGGCTATCTTCTGTATACCACTCATACCTTGTCACAACACAACTGATTGGCTCAAACACATTGAGAAAGAAAGAAATTCCACAAATTAACTTTTAAGAAGGCACACCTGTTAATTGAATTGCATTCCAGGTGACTACCTCATGAAGAGGCAGGGTAGCCTAGTGGTTAGAGCGTTGGACTAGTGACTATGAAGGTTGCAAGTTCAAATCCCCGAGCTGACAAGGTACAAATCTGTAGTTCTGCCCCTGAACAGGCAGTTAACCCACTAGGTTCCCAGGCTGTCATTGAAAATAAGAATTTGTTCTTAACTGACTTTCCTAGTTAAATAAAGGTACAAATTTTTAAAAAGCTGGTTGAGAGAATTCCAAGAGTGTGCAAAGCTGTCATCAAGGCAAAGGGTGGCTACTTTGAAGGATCTCAAATATATTTGGATTTGTTTAACACTTTTTGGTTACTACATGATACCATATGTGCTATTTCATAGTTTTGATGTCTTCACTATTATTCTACAATGTAGATGATTTATTTTTTTAAATAAAGAAAAACCCTTGAATGAGTAGGTGTGTCCAAACTTTTGACTGGAACTGTACATAGATAGATCGATATATATATTCATTATATATCATTTATAAGTCCAAAAATGGATGTAACAATTACAGATTGTCCCTTTAAGTCTATCAAAAGTGTGCACGCTTGAGCATGTGTCCATCAGGCCTATGGATTTTATTTTAATTAGCATGAATTACATTGAGCAAGCTGTCTGCTGGTTTCAAAAACAATGATTGATAGGCAGCTTAAACTTCTTGAATTCAACCATTATTGGATTCAAATACACATTTAGATGAGAGCTAAATGAGAGAGCAGCAGTGTGATTCACATCAATTCGCTATGTATATATTAATAATAAGTGATATCCGTATCACCGTAGACTACACCACTGCTGTCATCCTGACCTCCAATCGTTTATTCAAATTGGATCATCTTTGGATGCTGACAGCAGTCGCACCATTGGAAGACATGGCTTGGACTGTAGCTTTTCCCAAAAAATATTCCTGCTCTTTTCCCGCGATTCATCAAATCCAGTTGGTGCGTCATCATAGTGGTCTCTGATTTGTGGTCAGACTCGCTCAGGTGGAACAAATTTAAATTTGTGCCTTTTTTGTAATCCCTTACATGTAATCTGTTACTCCCCAACCCTGGTCCGGAATCAGTCAATCAGCAGAGAACAGTACAAAAGTGCAAACTGGACCCTGGTTTTATGGACATAAACAATTGATAGTTTTTTTCTAGTTTTGCTCTATTTGTAACATATAGTGTGTAGGTGTAGCCGATGTGAAATGGCTAGCTAGTTAGCGCTAGTGGGACCTTGAACTTGTGGTTCCCCTTGCTCTGCAAGGGCCGAGGCTTTTGTGGAGCGATGGGTAACGATGCTTCGAGGGTGACTGGTGACTGTTGTCTGTGTGCAGAGCGTTCTTGATTCGCGCCCAGGTCAGGGCGAGGGAACGGACGTAAAGTCTATACTGTTATATAGGCACCCCCATTTTAATCCGTTTGATCATTGTAAAAGTCCAGCAACACTTCCTATGACCTAGATTTTTGTTCAAACTGATCTGTTTTGTACAGATAACTGTGTACTGTGATATATGTAAATCCAATATGAAAAACAGATTGTATTTAAGCTGGAAACGCCACTCTATAAGGGCCTCAGATGATGGTCCTCTGCGTATAAACTCTGTGGATTTGGAAACTATAAGGGCTCCAGAGTAAAATGGACCCCCCCTTTTACATTCGACACAAAGTACAGAAAATTGTGTATAGTGCAGTAAATGATGAGTACACACACACCAAAAATATTGTTGACCATTTAGGCTTGAACACATTTCAAATAAAACAATCACAAAATATATCACATATTATCAAATTATGATTAGTATAATAGCTAGTAAACAATATATCGATAATTGTGCAAACTTTCCGTCATTTTCACCCTAATTATTAATTTTAACGGTAAACTCTTATTCTCAAGGATTGCAAAAATACTTGACCCGGAATTACAAAATTATTCTCACAGCGGTGCACTGGGGATCCTTATTCTGAAGGATTGCAAAAATACTTGACCCGGAATTACAAAATTATTCTCACAGCGGTGCACTGGGGATCCTTATTCTGAAGGATTGCAAAAATACTTGACCCGGAAGTACTACGTTTTTCTGCACTGGCAACACGTGTGTAGCTTTTTTCCCCCACTTGCAACATAGCACGCTGCAAACTAACTAAAACGGTAAGTAACTTCTGCGTTATCTCTCAGAAACATGACCAAGGTAAAGAAG
This sequence comes from Oncorhynchus kisutch, assembly GCF_002021735.2. Taxonomy (NCBI): domain Eukaryota; kingdom Metazoa; phylum Chordata; class Actinopteri; order Salmoniformes; family Salmonidae; genus Oncorhynchus; species Oncorhynchus kisutch. Next base: position 43,030,717 of record NC_034201.2, read on the forward strand.
GAAAAGGGCACTAAGGAGGAGGAGGCTGGAGCGACGGAGACTGTAGGGACAGAGAAGTCGTATCAAGAGTTGATTGCAAACATCAACCCAATTGCTAATCCACTGGCCACTAAGAAGCTAAGCAAGAAGCTCTACAAATGCGTCAAAAAAGGTAAACTATACATTATATTTTCATATTGACAAATAAATGCCAAGAATATGGTCGACATTTTCAAATAGTATCCAGCAAGGTAACGTTAGTTAGCCTGCTAATATTAGCTTGGTGAACTGTTAGTTAGCTAGGACATTTGCCAACGTTAGTAGTTGGCAAGTGAGCTGAGTGGTGTTAGCTACTTCAGCTAACTTTCCGTCTTTTTTTACATGCAACTCTGTCCTTTTCAGCATCTAAGCTCAAACAAATTCGCCGTGGAGTGAAAGAAGTTCAGAAGTTCATTAACAAAGGAGAAACTGGGTAAGTTTGTTAACTAATTAATTTAGCCTGTACTGTTTTAATATTTTGCTAACGTTCTGCAAATGGTTCAGATCATACGCATGCTTCTATCTATATACAATTATATATATTTTGCAGGATTGTGGTGTTGGCTGGAGATACTCTTCCAATCGATGTTTACTGCCATCTACCTGTCATGTGTGAGGACAGGAGTCTGCCATATGCCTATATTCCCTCAAAAGTGGTGAGTTCTCCAAACCAAAAGGCCTAACTGCGGAAGTGCATGCGGAAGTGCATAGAAATGTCGGAATTCGTATATCACCTCATTGTCCACAGAGTTATGAAACTACAGAGCGCTACATGGTTCAAAGCACCTAACATCACAATTAAGCTTTTCATATCGCCACCATCTTGGAGCTGAAATGTATCATGTGTACTGTACTAAAAATACAAAGAGGAATGTACAAATATGACAAACCTCTGGCTTTCCTTTTCAATTAGTTTTGCGAAGGATGTGACGAGTATGCAATTGAGGTTCTCCCATGAAATCAATGAGACGAATACCTTTTTAAAGAAACCCTGCCATGTCTATCTCCTCAGGACCTTGGTTCGTCTGCAGGCTCAAAGCGGCCCACCTGCGTCATCATGATCAAATCTCACGAGGACTATAAGGAGGCCTATGATGAGTGTTTCGAGGAGGTCTCTGCCCTGCCCAAACCCCTCTGAACCTGTTCTCTGGCTATCAGACTCAAATTGTATCTGAGAATGTCTGGCTGTAGGCAGAATCAATTGGTGGGGGGGGGGGGGGTGAAATGAACTGACTGTAACTAGAGCCAATCTGCAGGGTGGTATTTGTCTCAGTATACGTCGATACCCCAGCAGTTATCCCCAGCCCCCCCCCAAATGTCATCTTTGTTTGTTTTGGTTATTAAATGTAAACGGGGCCTATGAAGGTTGACCGCATCCTTTGGTATTTTAAATAGGTGCTGACTTGAAACAGGACTTTATTTTCCTAGTTTTGGTGGCATCCATGCATTGTCTACAGCCAGATATGAATATGTCTACCAAGTACATTCAGTTTTTACATTGTATTATGTGCTTTCATAACTATTGGTTGCACTGCTATATAACATACATTTTGGTATGAATAATAAATCTGCACGCTGATTTTGAGTTGATGAGCCTTGTTGTGTTTGAATGGTCAGGACTTGGGTTAGGTAACAGAGCATCTGCTTAGCGTATCTTGTGTGTTTTGTTGGCGTGAACAGCCGGTTCTAATTGAGGGACCATAGGGGACTACATGACTTCTGCGCAGTTTAACATTAAATCATTTTTTGCAATCTCATTCTGATGGGTTTGATCATTGCAGTTGTAAACGAATGTATCACTTATGTGGCGGAAGGTTGTCTAGTGGTTAGAGCGTTGGACTAGTAACCGAAAGGTTGCAAGATCAAATCCCCGAGCTGACAAGGTACAAAACTGTCGTTCTGCCCCTGAACAGGCAGTTAACCCACTGTTCCTAGGCTGTCATTGAAAATAAGAATTTGTTCTTAACTGACTTGCCTAGTTTAAAGGTACAATTAAAAAATGTAACTCATACATTTACATTTATTAGGTAAATTCCCCCCCGATTAATCGTTTTGTCTTAGTTCTATCTTGTCTTCAAATTTTTTATTTTGTCACAGGCATATTGACATTCCCCTTTGCATAGGTTCTTCACACTCTGTTGCTTTGAGGAAGGTGTGTTGCCAGGTGATATGAGGCTGTATTGATGCAATAAATGCACCTGTTTTTTTTTGTTGGTACGTCTCAACACATCTGCTTCTTTACATTAGGAGAGGGGGGATACATTTACATCATGAAGGCACTGATGGTGACACAAAATGGACGTCCTTATAGTTTGTTTTGTAAAAGCCTAGGTGGGCATTGGAGATCATTATTACGTATGTGAACATTATGGTCGAAACATTAACTTAGCAGGCCATGCTTGGTAGCAGCAAACTGAGCAGGAGTTCACCTTTTCACAGATACACTTTTGATGTATTTTCCCATTTTACAGACTAATTTCTTAAATGACTTTGTCTGAAAGAACAAGTTGAGCTGAATAAGGTAGCCTAGTGGTTAGAGCGTTGTACTAGTAACCGAAAGGTTGCAAGTTCAAACCCCTGAGCTGACAAGGTACAAATCTGTCGTTCTGCCCCTGAACAGGCAGTTAACCCACTGTTCCTAGGCCGTCATTGAAAATAAGATTTTGTTCTTAACTGACTTGCCTAGTTAAATTAAGGTTAACCAAAAAAAGCACTTGCTCTTGGAGCAGGTTTTGGCCAAAATGATCCTATGGAAACTGAGTAGCATTTTGCTACACTTGCAATAACATCTGCTAAAGCATGTGTATGTGACCAATATAATTTTATTTGGTACATGCATCCATCCATATCTCATCTGATTACTAACAACCACAAGGTGTCGGTAGTGTCACGTTTTAATGTAGACCCGGGATGGGCAACTGGTGCACCCTCTTATGTGGGCCTGCAGATAAATCAACTCCCCCATCTCAACATTAGGGGGCTCAACCTAATTTTGAGTTAAAAGAGCAGATTACACAAGATGAAATGTGCAGCTTTTCTGTTCGTTCAATCACTGACACTCAATTAGCCCATGTCAGCAAAAAAAAAAGAAGTTTTGTTAAGTTAGTCTAGCCAGCTAAACTTGTAATCATGGTCAAATTATAGACCACAGGGCCCCCATTGTTTTGTTAGTCACTCTCACTCAGAGATATTAACTGTAACAACAAAAAAATCTAATTTTACCCTCTGCCCCATGGGAAAATGTGTATGATTGTTTGAAATTAGTTACACAATTGCAAAATCTTATCTCTGCCCCATGGCAAAATGGGTAGGAATGCAGCAAATGAACTCCCTTAACTTCAATTTATTCTCTCCACTGTCAAGAGGGGGGCTGCTATTTATTCTCTCCACTGTCAAGAGGGGGGCTGCTAATTATTCTCTCCACTGTCAAGAGGGGGGCTGCTAATTATTCTCTCCACTGTCAAGAGGGGGGCTGCTATTTATTCTCTCCACTGTCAAGAGGGGGGCTGCTAATTATTCTCTCCACTGTCAAGAGGAGGGCTGCTAAAATCTTTTGCTTGTAAGGTACGGGCGCCTCCCAACAAAATGTAACTTTTAGGCTAGGTCCGGCTCACTGCATATGTGGGTACACAGACCCGTGAGCCACTGCGGCCCCTCATAATGAGTTGTGGCCCCCACCCCTATCAAAGTTGCCATTCCCTGATGTAGAAATATCCCTCCACTAGGTGTGAGAGTTGTCCTGTTGGTAGCCTCTCTAGGCATTGAGTCAAGACTTTCACCTGCTGTTATTCCGGCTTTATTTGAAAACCCGTTATTAAACCGTCTGGGTTTTTTTTGTTGCTTGGAATCTGACCTTCAACAGAACATTTCGTAAAATATTATGGCCACTTTCCCTCACATTTACCCCACCATTCTGTGTGCACTGAATAGGGTGAATCAAATGCCATTTTATTGGTCACATGCGCCGAAAACAAGAGGTGTAGACTACCTGAAATACTTACTTAAGAGCCCTTTCCCAATGATGCGGGGATTAAAACAAATGATAATCAGGGTAGTGCTGCTCTTTATTTGGTGAGGAAACACCTGGCGTGTTGGCTGTTGAAACAGTCTGTGAACCCCTCTCTCCCCTCAGTCCCCACCAGGCCAACATTTATGTTGCTGTTTTTTCCTGTGTTGACATTTCAAATATTTCTCCCCCCCAAAAAAAGCCACCAATACTGTGTTTGTTGTGTTTAGCTCTATTTTCCCCAAAATCCTACAAAAGCAGAAGAGCCATGTCTCAGTCCATCAGAGCACAATGGTTTTAACAGGGGAACATCCAAGAAGGAACTTTAACAGAAGATAATCTTTACTACTTTCCAGATATATTTCCTGGAGTTATGAATTCGATGTCTACTGACAAGGATGGAGATAATCCTGACCATTTTTGGATCCTCTCTTCCCCAGTCTGGTGGATATCTACGGATATGACTTTGAATTCATATAGATTTTTAATTTGTGACCAAGGTATTTATTTGAGATGACCGAAATAGGCAAGTGTCTGAACAAACAGCTTCAATGATAGGGAGTTGATTAGATATTTACCATTTAATGAGATATTTTACCATTAATGAAATATTTTACCATTAATGAAATATTTTACCATTAATGAGATATTTTACCATTAATGAAATATTTTACCATTAATGAGATATTTTACCATTAATGAAATATTTTACCATTAATGAGATATTTTACCATTAATGAGATATTTGACCATTAATAATAATAATAGTAGTAGTCCAGATTTCTATCTGTGTTATTATTTATTTAAAGATAAATATACTCTCACCTTGGTGCCTGAAACATCTCTGTAGTTTTGGAGGGGTCATTTGGTTTTAGAAAACACTTTATTTTTTATTTACATTTTTTTATTTTTATATAAACTTGTTGACAGTATTCTTTAAAAGAGACAATCTGCAGATTGTTTAATTTTCTATTGGATAGAGAGTAGTTAGAGAACAGAACAATGTTGTGCAGTTGGAGCGATGGAGGTAACAACAAACCAAGGACGTGTGGATGTCCTTCCCTGTGTGACACGTGGCTGGCTGCTGGGGGCCCTGTTTCCACAACAGCACGCCTCGGGGGCAGAGGAGGAGGAGAAGGATGGTGGCACGGGTGGCCTGTGTTCCGAAGCAGGGTGACAGGAACAGAACTGTGTGCTGCTCTCTCTGTTTACCAAACAAGCCTCATAGGTCAGCTCTGTTTTAGTAAACAGCATGGTGGGTGGATGGAGTTGGACCCTCAGGTTTGGCATGAGGGCTGCTCTCTGATACAACCTGTCTTCTTCAGAATGACCTTCATTCTGTGTGTGTTTATTAAGAAATCCAGACATTTTTTTTCATATTTGTCCGTTTGTCCCATCTGTCCTCCACACATCCCTCATAGCCCTCCCTTCCTAGTCATGACCAGCCTAGCTGAACCTCTGTGGCACGTTACAACCGTAGTTGGTTGGACAAAGACTCAGAATTATTGACATGACCGTTGTCTTGTTTTGCACACTTTGTACAAAATAATACAATGCAGTACTACAGGATATTTCTTAACGTAGCTCTTTATTAGCTAGCTATAACTGGCATGTTCACGTATCGCCAACCAGGATCAAACTGCCGATCACCTAACCATTTGGGTGGTCTTAACCAATCATAGCACAGTATGATATGGCGGTAAAATGCATCCAATTACAATTCAGTATGTTTACACATATGAATATTACAATCGTGTCTTAAATAACAATCATAATTTGCTTACATTTGTCCTGTTACACACTTGTACAAGTGTCCAATGGAAATGTTTTTCTGCATATCCCAACTCCCACTGAGACACCCGCAGGGACTGGGGTCACGGCCAGGGTCACCATATCCCAACTCCCACTGAGACACCCGCAGGGACTGGGGTCACGGCCAGGGTCACCATATTCCAACTCCCACTGAGACACCCGCAGGGACTGGGGTCACGGCCAGGGTCACCATATCCCAACTCCCACTGAGACACCCGCAGGGACTGGGGTCACGGCCAGGGTCACCATATCCCAACTCCCACCGAGACACCCGCAGGGACTGGGGTCACGGCCAGGGTCACCATATCCCAACTCCCACTGAGACACCCGCAGGGACTGGGGTCACGGCCAGGGTCACCATATCCCAACTCCCACTGAGACACCCGCAGGGACTGGGGTCACGGCCAGGGTCACCATATCCCAACTCCCACTGAGACACCCGCAGGGACTGGGGTCACGGCCAGGGTCACCATATCCCAACTCCCCGTGAGACACCCACAGGGAGTTGGGTCCTGCCCAGGATCACCATATCCCAACTCCCACTGAGACACCCGCAGGGACTGGGGTCACGGCCAGGGTCACCATATCCCAACTCCCCGTGAGACACCCACAGGGAGTTGGGTCCTGCCCAGGGTCACCATATTCCAACTCCCACTGAGACACCCGCAGGGAGTGGGGTCACGACCAGGGTCCTGTCTGGTTGTGACGGTGATGGGGATTAGGATGTTGTTATCCAAAACAAGACAGATGAACCCAAAGTAGGGACACAATGTACCTGTAGGTCTACAGTTAATGGGTAAATTGTGACTGACTGACTGACTGATCAACAAATAATGATGATTCGTTGTTTATGATGCAAGGTTCTTTGTAGATCAGTCGGTCGGCAATCGCTCGTACTCTCGCTTCTACTGTCGCTCGTACTGTCGCTCGGCAGTCACTCGTACTGTCGCTCGTACTGTCGGCTGTACTGTCGCTCGTGCTGTCGGCTGTACTGTCGCTCGTACTGTCGGCTGTACTGTCGCTCGTACTGTCGGCTGTACTGTCGCTCGTACTGTCGGCTGTACTGTCGCTCGGCAGTCACTCGTACTGTCGGCTGTACTGTCGCTCGTACTGTCGCTCATACTGTCGGCTGTACTGTCGCTCGTACTGTCGCTCGGCAGTCGCTCGTACTGTCGCTCGTACTGTCGCTCGTACTGTCGCTCGTACTGTCGCTCATACTGTCGGCTGTACTGTCGCTCGTACTGTCGCTCGGCAGTCACTCGTACTGTCGCTCATACTGTCGGCTGTACTGTCGCTCGTACTGTCGGCTGTACTGTCGCTCGTACTGTCGGCTGTACTGTCGCTCGTACTGTCGCTCGTACTGTCGCTCGTACTGTCGGCTGTACTGTCACTCGTACTGTCGCTCAAACTGTCGGCTGTACTGTCGCTCGTACTGTCGCTCGTACTGTCGCTCGTACTGTCGGCTGTACTGTCGCTCGTACTGTCGGCTGTATTGTCGCTCGTACTGTCGCTCGTACTGTCGGCTGCCATGTCGAACTAGCTGCTTGACTCTCTCTTTCTCTGTCATTTCTTATTGCTCTTCATCTCATCCTATTTCCTCTCCCTGTTCCTCTCTGTCCTTTTCTCTCTAACAGTGCTTTATTGACATGTTTAACGTCTAAGCGGGCTGTCAGAGAGATGAACAGCTGAGATGGAAAGACAAAGAGAGGGAAGGCAGGCAGGCAGGCAGCGGCACCAAAGGCCACCTCCTCCTGTGGCATGCCTTATGAAACAAATGCAACTGTGTCATTCCCCTGGCCCTCTCCTCCCTGTGCTGCGAGCTGGATGACTAATTTAGAGTTTGGCTTTGTCCGTGTGTATGTTTATTGTGTCAACAGTGCACCTGCTGCCTGCCTCCTCCTCCCTAATTCACCGTAGCACGCGCCATAACCTATAACACGTGCCGTTTCCCCTAATCTCCTCACTTACTGAGAGTACAACTTTGCCCCAGGTCACACTGCTGGGCACCCCGACATCAACCAACATGTTAACTCTCTGTTTTACCACCCGACTCCACACGCCCCCATCTAGCTGACAACCGTTTTTTTACTGATTGATATGACTTTGTTCTTGTGTATTTTAAACCTTTTGCTCAAGATGGGGGATCAAGTTTTATATCATTGATCTAGTCTCTTTTCCCCTTTCTAAACCCCTATCCGTTTCTCTCTCTCGCCATCTCTCTCGATGTCTCTCTCTCTTTGTTTCTCTCCGTCTCTCTCTTTCCAACTCTCTCTCTATATTTCTCTCACTCTCTCTCTATATATTTATCTCCATCTCTCCCTCTCTCCCTGCAGTACAGTCATTGTATCAGGCAGGTGTGTGGATGTCTGCAGTGAGCGATGGAGCAGGTGTAGTGGGAGATTTATTGATTTTAATCACATTCTGTTGAGCAATAGTTCCCAGCCCCAGGCGTAAGGCAGGCATGTCCTCAGACCGCAGGTACCCATATGAATAAAGGGTGATGGGCAGGCAGGCATAGCACCTCTCTCACTGTCCACAAAGACACAGGATCAGGGGGGAGTGTGTAGTTTAATGGAAGGGATCCTGTAAACGACTTAGGTCTTGATTCAATCCGTATCGCAGGAGATCTGTGTCAAAATGTTAACGGTCATTTTCGATTGAGCCGGCCACGAATGCAATCGAGCTACAACGGAAATGTTGTGCGATACATCTGCGATATGGATTGAATTCAGTCCATAGCCCTTTTCCTGCAGTCAATTGACTGAGTGGTGGTTTCATGGGTGGAATGTTAATATTTCTCATAATTAATACACTTTTTTATTTTGCAGAAAATCTGTTGTTTCTATGTCAAAAGGTTTTGTTCGATTTCTGTCTTCTGTGATGTATATAAAGTGTAATATTGGGATGCAAACTCAAAATGTAATATATTTCAACTCTATATCTGACATGGTACAGGTGTCTTCTTTTTTAAGCCCTTGACCATGTGTGTGAGGTCTATACTTTTGTTTTAATGTCAGTCTAAACTGGTTAAACTGTTTTCTTAAACTGCCTCCTGTGCTGTCAATCATATATTTCAGTCAAATACTAAATCAATTGCATTAGAATTGTGCACCTGTGTAGGTGTGTGTACAAGCAGGTTATAGGGGTGTCGGTGTGCCAACAGAACAGCCTTGAGGCGACCTGTTCTTACTATCTCTGGGGGCTTGTGGGGGCTTGTTCTCAGATACCTCAGTGTTCATAAACTCCTGTCAGCTCCAACAGTTGACACCTGAGTGCACCGAAAATGTCCAATCTTGACTTGCGATCAGATAAAATCTTCTGTTTCAGCAACGGACATGACCACAGAAAGCTAGCTACCAATAAAATGCCAGCCACTGATTGTCTCTGTTTGATGTTTCCTTTACGCCAAATATCCATCACTGTCTCAGAAAGAGACAAAAGGTTACAGTTTGACAGTTTGTCTGAGAAATGTAAAAGGTGAAAGGTCAATGGAATCTACAGGTCTTATCTACAACGACCCCCGTCTCTATCTACTGGACCTAAGAGCCCAGTAGTGGTTGAGGGGGTTACTTGTGTGTGTGTGTGTGTGTGTGTGTGTGTGTGTGTGTGTGTAAAAAAAAATATATATATATATATATATATATATATACACCTGGCTGTGTGGCCTACAGTGGGTATGGGTTTTACTCCTACACTTTGTTTGGTTTAACCCACACAGGGCCTGCGTGTTCCCCCTTCCTGATTCTGAGGCTCGCTCGGCGGGTTTGAGATGTGATGTAATGTATCATCAACCTTAAGCTCATCTGGTTGTGTGTCACTTCAAGACTGTTTCACAAAGCAGAGCCCCCACTGCACTCAGCGTCTGTATAAACCATGGCAGTTGTAATGGAGGGGAGGCTAGCTTTCCTTCATATAAGAGATGATGCCAATGTATTCCCCACACGTCTGGAAACCATAATATTTCCTTCATCAGTGCTGCATGCCACTGACTTAGAGATACACATACAGTCTCAGTGGAGTGGAATACCAGTCCTGTTCATCCAAGCTTCACTGGCTGTTAAGCACCTGCATCTACACCTGTCTGCACCTGCAGAACTGTCGTACACCTGCTCTCTCCGTGCTCCTAAATGATAGCACATATTCTCATTTAACATTATGCCTCTCTTATTCATTCCACCACTGTATGTTCTGTGGCCATCAGATCATAATTCAAAAGGCCCCTTTTCGGTAAAATAATTTGTACAATAATTTGTATAGCTGACAATGGTGAGATGCTGAGATGTGTCTGAGCGTTGGAAGACCCAGACTCACTGGATTATTTAAGGATTTTAGGCACTGGGCAGCAGGGCTAGTAGACTGCAATTTTTACTAGCCCTGGTCCAAAGCGGCACCACGGGTTTTCCGAACTTGGTCCTCTGTACCCGAAGGAGTGCATGTTTTGGTTGATGCCCTAGCACTACACAGCTGATTCAAATAATGAACTAATCATCAAGCTTTGAATCAGCTGTGGAGTGCTATGGGGAAACTACCAAAACGTGGACCACTTGGGGTCCCCAGGACCGGGTTTGGGAAACGCTGTCTTATATTATGTTGAGGTCTATCTGTCAGGAGGTCAAATCCTCTGTGGTTTGATATGGTGGATAACTGTGTTGATGTGTTTGGGTGCGATGGAAGATGTGAGAGACAGTGGGTATCAATGGATCTGAGCGTCGTCACACAGTCTGTCAGCAGACACCTAATCCTCTCCTCAGACGGCTGGCGAAAGTCGCCGACCTCTGTTTCTCTGTGCTAATGTCTGTGTTTGTTTACTCCTGTGTGCGCCCATCCCATTGAATGAAACCCGTGGGACGGGTGGAGGGGTATAGGGGCGAGGAAGTTCATATAGGGGCTCACAGAGCGGCCCGCCAGGGTGACAAATGATGCAGGCTGGAACAGGACCACAGGCAGACATACCATATTTTGAAGAAAAAAAAACCCACCAGGGTATATCTTAGATGGAAACTCAACAGAAGTGTCTTTAATGCTAATGAAAGCGTTCCTATCATCATGTTATCTGTTCTTTCAAGTTCTACATCAATGCCTTCTTGCAATATCTTCAGGTGATCTGCCAAATAGAAATTGGATGGTAATGCATAAGCTGACATGGTTGCTCAGGGATGTCCTCAGGTTTGCACCATTCAAATGGCATCCATCTATGTTTTGTGATCCATTACCTTCCTCTAAGTCATGTTATCAGACACTATTTGACCTAATGCCAATTTACAGTTTATAACTTGACCCCAAAAACATCAATATGAGTGGGGATATATACGATACGTGACAGAATATTGGAAATAAAATCGTTGTAAACAATTCCAAAGTATTGTCTTTGCATGTGTTGTGTTTGAAGTGGTTCAGCATGGACAGAGTTCGAGAGCCTTGAGTGACAAGAGGTGGTACATGACAGTGTTCAAGAGATTATTGTCATGTAATCTGGACGTGTGAAGTGGGCCATAGAAACCCACAGAGCCCCCTGGTTTAATCAGAGGCTACACAGTAGAATAAGCCTTCTGGTGAAGTGGAGATTAACCGTTGTGAACCTCAAATAAATGTACCCTTTTAATGAAGTTAATGAAGTTCAGTTAAATCAGTAAGCAGTGGAGGAAAAAGTACCCAATTGTCATACTTGAGTAAATGTAAAGATTCCTTCATTGAAAATGACTCAAATAAAAGTGAAAATCACCCAGAAAAATACTACTTGAGTAAAAGTCTAAAAGTATTTGGTTTTAAATATACTTAAGTATCAAAAAGAAATGTAATTGCAAAAATATACTTAAAAGGTAAAAGTATAAATAATTTAAAATGGCTTATCGGACAGCACTATTTAAAATGTTTTTTTGTTGTTGTTTTTACAGATGAGTGGCACTCTACAACACACAGACAGCATTTACAAACGAAGCATTTGTGTTTAGTGAGTCCTCCAGATCGGAGGCAGTAGGGATGACCAGGGATGTACTCTGTTTAGTGAGTCCTCCAGATCAGATGCAGTAGGGATGACCAGGGATGTTCTCTGTTTAGTGAGTCCACCAGATCAGAGACAGTAGGGATGACCAGGGATGTTCTCTGTTCAGTGAGTCCACCAGATCAGAGACAGTAGTGATGACCAGGGATGTTCTCTGTTTAGTGAGTCCACCAGATCAGAGACAGTAGGGATGACCAGGGATGTTCTCTGTTCAGTGAGTCCACCAGATCAGAGACAGTAGGGATGACCAGGGATGTTCTCTGTTTAGTGAGTCCACCAGATCAGAGGCAGTAGGGATGACCAGGGATGTTCTCTGTTTAGTGAGTCCTCCAGATCAGAGGCAGTAGGGATGACCAGGGATGTTCTCTGTTTAGTGAGTCCTCCAGATCAGAGGCAGTAGGGATGACCAGGGATGTTCTCTGTTTAGTGAGTCCTCCAGATCAGAGGCAGTAGGGATGACCAGGGATGTTCTCTGTTTAGTGAGTCCACCAGATCAGAGGCAGTAGGGATGACCAGGGATGTTCTCTGTTTAGTGAGTCCACCAGATCAGAGACAGTAGGGATGACCAGGGATGTTCTCTGTTTAGTGAGTCCTCCAGATCAGAGGCAGTAGGGATGACCAGTGATGTTCTGTGTTCAGTGAGTCCACCAGATCAGAGACAGTAGGGATGGCCAGGGATGTTCTCTGTTTAGTGAGTCCACCAGATCAGAGACAGTAGGGATGGCCAGGGATGTTCTCTGTTTAGTGAGTCCTCCAGATCAGAGGCAGTAGGGATGACCAGGGATGTTCTCTGTTTAGTGAGTCCACCAGATCAGAGACAGTAGGGATGACCAGGGATGTTCTCTGTTTAGTGAGTCCTCCAGATCAGAGGCAGTAGGGATGACCAGGGATGTTCTCTGTTTAGTGAGTCCTCCAGATCAGAGGCAGTAGTGATGACCAGGGATGTACTCTGTTTAGTGAGTCCACCAGATCAGAGGCAGTAGTGATGACCAGGGATGTTCTCTGTTTAGTGTCCTCCAGATCAGAGACAGTAGTGATGACCAGGGATGTTCTCTGTTTAGTGAGTCCTCCAGATCAGAGGCAGTAGGGATGACCAGGGATGTTCTCTGTTTAGTGAGTCCTCCAGATCAGAGGCAGTAGTGATGACCAGGGATGTTCTCTGTTTAGTGAGTCCACCAGATCAGAGGCAGTAGTGATGACCAGGGATGTTCTCTGTTTAGTGAGTCCTCCAGATCAGAGACAGTAGTGATGACCAGGGATGTTCTCTGTTTAGTGAGTCCTCCAGATCAGAGGCAGTAGGGATGACCAGGGATGTTCTCTGTTTAGTGAGTCCTCCAGATCAGAGGCAGTAGTGATGACCAGGGATGTTCTCTGTTTAGTGAGTCCACCAGATCAGAGGCAGTAGTGATGACCAGGGATGTTCTCTGTTTAGTGAGTCCTCCAGATCAGAGACAGTAGTGATGACCAGGGATGTTCTCTGTTTAGTGAGTCCTCCAGATCAGAGGCAGTAGGGATGACCAGGGATGTTCTCTGTTTAGTGAGTCCTCCAGATCAGAGGCAGTAGGGATGACCAGGGATGTTCTCTGTTTAGTGAGTCCTCCAGATCAGAGGCAGTAGTGATGACCAGGGATGTTCTCTGTTTAGTGAGTCCACCAGATCAGAGGCAGTAGGGATGACCAGGGATGTTCTCTGTTTAGTGAGTCCTCCAGATCAGAGGCAGTAGGGATGACCAGGGATGTTCTCTGTTTAGTGAGTCCACCAGATCAGAGGCAGTAGGGATGACCAGGGATGTTCTCTGTTTAGTGAGTCCACCAGATCAGAGGCAGTAGGGATGACCAGGGATGTTCTCTGTTTAGTGAGTCCACCAGATCAGAAGCAGTAGGGATGACCAGGGATGTTCTCTGTTTAGTGAGTCCACCAGATCAGAGGCAGTAGGGATGACCAGGGATGTTCTCTGTTTAGTGAGTCCTCCAGATCAGAGGCAGTAGGGATGACCAGGGATGTTCTCTGTTTAGTGAGTCCACCAGATCAGAGGCAGTAGGGATGACCAGGGATGTTCTCTGTTTAGTGAGTCCACCAGATCAGAGGCAGTAGGGATGACCAGGGATGTTCTCTGTTTAGTGAGTCCACCAGATCAGAGGCAGTAGGGATGACCAGGGATGTTCTCTGTTTAGTGAGTCCACCAGATCAGAGGCAGTAGGGATGACCAGGGATGTTCTCTGTTTAGTGAGTCCTCCAGATCAGAGGCAGTAGGGATGACCAGGGATGTTCTCTGTTTAGTGAGTCCACCAGATCAGAGGCAGTAGGGATGACCAGGGATGTTCTCTGTTTAGTGAGTCCACCAGATCAGAGGCAGTAGGGATGACCAGGGATGTTCTCTGTTTAGTGAGTCCACCAGATCAGAGGCAGTAGGGATGACCAGGGATGTTCTCTGTTTAGTGAGTCCTCCAGATCAGAGGCAGTAGGGATGACCAGGGATGTTCTCTGTTTAGTGAGTCCACCAGATCAGAGGCAGTAGGGATGACCAGGGATGTTCTCTGTTTAGTGAGTCCACCAGATCAGAGGCAGTAGTGATGACCAGGGATGTTCTCTGTTTAGTGAGTCCTCCAGATCTGAGGCAGTAGGGATGACCAGGGATGTTCTCTGTTTAGTGAGTCCTCCAGATCAGAGGCAGTAGGGATGACCAGGGATGTTCTCTGTTTAGTGAGTCCTCCAGATCAGAGGCAGTAGGGATGACCAGGGATGTTCTCTGTTTAGTGAGTCCACCAGATCAGAGGCAGTAGGGATGACCAGGGATGTTCTCTGTTTAGTGAGTCCACCAGATCAGAGGCAGTAGGGATGACCAGGGATGTTCTCTGTTTAGTGAGTCCACCAGATCAGAGGCAGTAGGGATGACCAGGGATGTTCTCTGTTTAGTGAGTCCACCAGATCAGAGACAGTAGGGATGACCAGGGATGTTCTCTGTTTAGTGAGTCCACCAGATCAGAGACAGTGGAGATGACCAGGGATGTTCTCTGTTTAGTGAGTCCACCAGATCAGAGACAGTAGGGATGACCAGGGATGTTCTCTGTTTAGTGAGTCCACCAGATCAGAGACAGTAGGGATGACCAGGGATGTTCTCTGTTTAGTGAGTCCACCAGATCAGAGACAGTAGGGATGACCAGGGATGTTCTCTGTTTAGTGAGTCCTCCAGATCAGAGGCAGTAGGGATGACCAGGGATGTTCTCTGTTTAGTGAGTCCACCAGATCAGAGGCAGTAGGGATGACCAGGGATGTTCTCTGTTTAGTGAGTCCTCCAGATCAGAGGCAGTAGGGATGACCAGGGATGTTCTCTGTTTAGTGAGTCCTCCAGATCAGAGGCAGTAGGGATGACCAGGGATGTTCTCTGTTTAGTGAGTCCTCCAGATCAGAGGCAGTAGGGATGACCAGGGATGTTCTCTGTTTAGTGAGTCCTCCAGATCAGAGGCAGTAGTGATGACCAGGGATGTTCTCTGTTTAGTGAGTCCTCCAGATCAGAGACAGTATGGATGACCAGGGATGTTCTCTGTTTAGTGAGTCCTCCAGATCAGAGGCAGTAGGGATGGCCAGGGATGTTCTCTGTTTAGTGAGTCCTCCAGATCAGAGGCAGTAGGGACCAGGGATGTTCTCTGTTTAGTGAGTCCTCCAGATCAGAGGCAGTAGGGATGACCAGGGATGTTCTCTGTTTAGTGAGTCCTCCAGATCAGAGGCAGTAGGGACCAGGGATGTTCTCTGTTTAGTGAGTCCTCCAGATCAGAGGCAGTAGGGATGGCCAGGGATGTTCTCTGTTTAGTGAGTCCTCCAGATCAGAGGCAGTAGGGACCAGGGATGTTCTCTGTTTAGTGAGTCCTCCAGATCAGAGGCAGTAGGGACCAGGGATGTTCTCTGTTTAGTGAGTCCTCCAGATCAGAGGCAGTAGGGACCAGGGATGTTCTCTGTTTAGTGAGTCCTCCAGATCAGAGGCAGTAGGGACCAGGGATGTTCTCTGTTTAGTGAGTCCTCCAGATCAGAGGCAGTAGGGACCAGGGATGTTCTCTGTTTAGTGAGTCCTCCAGATCAGAGGCAGTAGGGACCAGGGATGTTCTCTGTTTAGTGAGTCCTCCAGATCAGAGGCAGTAGGGACCAGGGATGTTCTCTGTTTAGTGAGTCCTCCAGATCAGAGGCAGTAGGGACCAGGGATGTTCTCTGTTTAGTGAGTCCTCCAGATCAGAGGCAGTAGGGACCAGGGATGTTCTCTGTTTAGTGAGTCCTCCAGATCAGAGGCAGTAGGGATGACCAGGGATGTTCTCTGTTTAATGAGTCCTCCAGATCAGAGGCAGTAGGGACCAGGGATGTTCTCTGTTTAGTGAGTCCTCCAGATCAGAGGCAGTAGGGACCAGGGATGTTCTCTGTTTAGTGAGTCCTCCAGATCAGAGGCAGTAGGGATGACCAGGGATGTTCTCTGTTTAGAGAGTCCACCAGATCAGAGGCAGTAGGGATGACCAGGGATGTTCTCTGTTTAGTGAGTCCACCAGATCAGAGGCAGTAGTGATGACCAGGGATGTTCTCTGTTTAGTGGGTCCTCCAGATCAGAGGCAGTAGGGATGACCAGGGATGTTCTCTGTTTAGTGAGTCCACCAGATCAGAGACAGTAGGGATGACCAGGGATGTTCTCTGTTTAGTGAGTCCTCCAGATCAGAGGCAGTAGGGATGACCAGTGATGTTCTGTGTTCAGTGAGTCCACCAGATCAGAGACAGTAGGGATGGCCAGGGATGTTCTCTGTTTAGTGAGTCCACCAGATCAGAGACAGTAGGGATGGCCAGGGATGTTCTCTGTTTAGTGAGTCCTCCAGATCAGAGGCAGTAGGGATGACCAGGGATGTTCTCTGTTTAGTGAGTCCACCAGATCAGAGACAGTAGGGATGACCAGGGATGTTCTCTGTTTAGTGAGTCCTCCAGATCAGAGGCAGTAGGGATGACCAGGGATGTTCTCTGTTTAGTGAGTCCTCCAGATCAGAGGCAGTAGGGATGACCAGGGTTGTTCTCTGTTTAGTGAGTCCACCAGATCAGAGGCAGTAGTGATGACCAGGGATGTTCTCTGTTTAGTGAGTCCTCCAGATCAGAGACAGTATGGATGACCAGGGATGTTCTCTGTTTAGTGAGTCCTCCAGATCAGAGGCAGTAGGGATGGCCAGGGATGTTCTCTGTTTAGTGAGTCCTCCAGATCAGAGGCAGTAGGGACCAGGGATGTTCTCTGTTTAGTGAGTCCTCCAGATCAGAGGCAGTAGGGATGACCAGGGATGTTCTCTGTTTAGTGAGTCCTCCAGATCAGAGGCAGTAGGGACCAGGGATGTTCTCTGTTTAGTGAGTCCTCCAGATCAGAGGCAGTAGGGATGGCCAGGGATGTTCTCTGTTTAGTGAGTCCTCCAGATCAGAGGCAGTAGGGACCAGGGATGTTCTCTGTTTAGTGAGTCCTCCAGATCAGAGGCAGTAGGGACCAGGGATGTTCTCTGTTTAGTGAGTCCTCCAGATCAGAGGCAGTAGGGACCAGGGATGTTCTCTGTTTAGTGAGTCCTCCAGATCAGAGGCAGTAGGGACCAGGGATGTTCTCTGTTTAGTGAGTCCTCCAGATCAGAGGCAGTAGGGACCAGGGATGTTCTCTGTTTAGTGAGTCCTCCAGATCAGAGGCAGTAGGGATGACCAGGGATGTTCTCTGTTTAATGAGTCCTCCAGATCAGAGGCAGTAGGGACCAGGGATGTTCTCTGTTTAGTGAGTCCTCCAGATCAGAGGCAGTAGGGACCAGGGATGTTCTCTGTTTAGTGAGTCCTCCAGATCAGAGGCAGTAGGGATGACCAGGGATGTTCTCTGTTTAGAGAGTCCACCAGATCAGAGGCAGTAGGGATGACCAGGGATGTTCTCTGTTTAGTGAGTCCACCAGATCAGAGGCAGTAGTGATGACCAGGGATGTTCTCTGTTTAGTGGGTCCTCCAGATCAGAGGCAGTAGGGATGACCAGGGATGTTCTCTGTTTAGTGAGTCCACCAGATCAGAGACAGTAGGGATGACCAGGGATGTTCTCTGTTTAGTGAGTCCTCCAGATCAGAGGCAGTAGGGATGACCAGTGATGTTCTGTGTTCAGTGAGTCCACCAGATCAGAGACAGTAGGGATGGCCAGGGATGTTCTCTGTTTAGTGAGTCCACCAGATCAGAGACAGTAGGGATGGCCAGGGATGTTCTCTGTTTAGTGAGTCCTCCAGATCAGAGGCAGTAGGGATGACCAGGGATGTTCTCTGTTTAGTGAGTCCACCAGATCAGAGACAGTAGGGATGACCAGGGATGTTCTCTGTTTAGTGAGTCCTCCAGATCAGAGGCAGTAGGGATGACCAGGGATGTTCTCTGTTTAGTGAGTCCTCCAGATCAGAGGCAGTAGTGATGACCAGGGTTGTTCTCTGTTTAGTGAGTCCACCAGATCAGAGGCAGTAGTGATGACCAGGGATGTTCTCTGTTTAGTGAGTCCTCCAGATCAGAGACAGTAGTGATGACCAGGGATGTTCTCTGTTTAGTGAGTCCTCCAGATCAGAGGCAGTAGGGATGACCAGGGATGTTCTCTGTTTAGTGAGTCCTCCAGATCAGAGGCAGTAGTGATGACCAGGGATGTTCTCTGTTTAGTGAGTCCACCAGATCAGAGGCAGTAGTGATGACCAGGGATGTTCTCTGTTTAGTGAGTCCTCCAGATCAGAGACAGTAGTGATGACCAGGGATGTTCTCTGTTTAGTGAGTCCTCCAGATCAGAGGCAGTAGGGATGACCAGGGATGTTCTCTGTTTAGTGAGTCCTCCAGATCAGAGGCAGTAGGGATGACCAGGGATGTTCTCTGTTTAGTGAGTCCTCCAGATCAGAGGCAGTAGTGATGACCAGGGATGTTCTCTGTTTAGTGAGTCCACCAGATCAGAGGCAGTAGGGATGACCAGGGATGTTCTCTGTTTAGTGAGTCCTCCAGATCAGAGGCAGTAGGGATGACCAGGGATGTTCTCTGTTTAGTGAGTCCACCAGATCAGAGGCAGTAGGGATGACCAGGGATGTTCTCTGTTTAGTGAGTCCACCAGATCAGAGGCAGTAGGGATGACCAGGGATGTTCTCTGTTTAGTGAGTCCACCAGATCAGAGGCAGTAGGGATGACCAGGGATGTTCTCTGTTTAGTGAGTCCACCAGATCAGAGGCAGTAGGGATGACCAGGGATGTTCTCTGTTTAGTGAGTCCACCAGATCAGAGGCAGTAGGGATGACCAGGGATGTTCTCTGTTTAGTGAGTCCTCCAGATCAGAGGCAGTAGGGATGACCAGGGATGTTCTCTGTTTAGTGAGTCCACCAGATCAGAGGCAGTAGGGATGACCAGGGATGTTCTCTGTTTAGTGAGTCCACCAGATCAGAGGCAGTAGGGATGACCAGGGATGTTCTCTGTTTAGTGAGTCCACCAGATCAGAAGCAGTAGGGATGACCAGGGATGTTCTCTGTTTAGTGAGTCCTCCAGATCAGAGGCAGTAGGGATGACCAGGGATGTTCTCTGTTTAGTGAGTCCACCAGATCAGAGGCAGTAGGGATGACCAGGGATGTTCTCTGTTTAGTGAGTCCACCAGATCAGAGGCAGTAGGGATGACCAGGGATGTTCTCTGTTTAGTGAGTCCACCAGATCAGAGGCAGTAGGGATGACCAGGGATGTTCTCTGTTTAGTGAGTCCACCAGATCAGAGACAGTAGGGATGACCAGGGATGTTCTCTGTTTAGTGAGTCCACCAGATCAGAGAGAGTGGAGATGACCAGGGATGTTCTCTGTTTAGTGAGTCCACCAGATCAGAGACAGTAGGGATGACCAGGGATGTTCTCTGTTTAGTGAGTCCACCAGATCAGAGACAGTAGGGATGACCAGGGATGTTCTCTGTTTAGTGAGTCCACCAGATCAGAGACAGTAGGGATGACCAGGGATGTTCTCTGTTTAGTGAGTCCTCCAGATCAGAGGCAGTAGGGATGACCAGGGATGTTCTCTGTTTAGTGAGTCCTCCAGATCAGAGGCAGTAGTGATGACCAGGGATGTTCTCTGTTTAGTGAGTCCTCCAGATCAGAGACAGTATGGATGACCAGGGATGTTCTCTGTTTAGTGAGTCCTCCAGATCAGAGGCAGTAGGGACCAGGGATGTTCTCTGTTTAGTGAGTCCTCCAGATCAGAGGCAGTAGGGATGGCCAGGGATGTTCTCTGTTTAGTGAGTCCTCCAGATCAGAGGCAGTAGGGACCAGGGATGTTCTCTGTTTAGTGAGTCCTCCAGATCAGAGGCAGTAGGGATGGCCAGGGATGTTCTCTGTTTAGTGAGTCCTCCAGATCAGAGGCAGTAGGGACCAGGGATGTTCTCTGTTTAGTGAGTCCTCCAGATCAGAGGCAGTAGGGACCAGGGATGTTCTCTGTTTAGTGAGTCCTCCAGATCAGAGGCAGTAGGGACCAGGGATGTTCTCTGTTTAGTGAGTCCTCCAGATCAGAGGCAGTAGGGACCAGGGATGTTCTCTGTTTAGTGAGTCCTCCAGATCAGAGGCAGTAGGGACCAGGGATGTTCTCTGTTTAGTGAGTCCTCCAGATCAGAGGCAGTAGGGACCAGGGATGTTCTCTGTTAAGTGAGTCCTCCAGATCAGAGGCAGTAGGGATGACCAGGGATGTTCTCTGTTTAATGAGTCCTCCAGATCAGAGGCAGTAGGGACCAGGGATGTTCTCTGTTTAGTGAGTCCTCCAGATCAGAGGCAGTAGGGACCAGGGATGTTCTCTGTTTAGTGAGTCCTCCAGATCAGAGGCAGTAGGGATGACCAGGGATGTTCTCTGTTTAGAGAGTCCACCAGATCAGAGGCAGTAGGGATGACCAGGGATGTTCTCTGTTTAGTGAGTCCACCAGATCAGAGGCAGTAGTGATGACCAGGGATGTTCTCTGTTTAGTGGGTCCTCCAGATCAGAGGCAGTAGGGATGGCCAGGGATGTTCTCTGTTTAGTGAGTCCTCCAGATCAGAGGCAGTAGTGATGACCAGGGATGTTCTCTGTTTAGTGAGTCCTCCAGATCAGAGACAGTATGGATGACCAGGGATGTTCTCTGTTTAGTGAGTCCTCCAGATCAGAGGCAGTAGGGACCAGGGATGTTCTCTGTTTAGTGAGTCCTCCAGATCAGAGGCAATAGGGATGGCCAGGGATGTTCTCTGTTTAGTGAGTCCTCCAGATCAGAGGCAGTAGGGATGACCAGGGATGTTCTCTGTTTAATGAGTCCTCCAGATCAGAGGCAGTAGGGACCAGGGATGTTCTCTGTTTAGTGAGTCCTCCAGATCAGAGGCAGTAGGGATGACCAGGGATGTTCTCTGTTTAGTGAGTCCACCAGATCAGAGGCAGTAGGGATGACCAGGGATGTTCTCTGTTTAGTGAGTCCTCCAGATCAGAGGCAGTAGGGACCAGGGATGTTCTCTGTTTAGTGAGTCCACCAGATCAGAGGCAGTAGGGATGACCAGGGATGTTCTGTGTTTAGTGAGTCCACCAGATCAGAGGCAGTAGGGATGACCAGGGATGTTCTGTGTTTAGTGAGTCCTCCAGATCAGAGGCAGTAGGGATGACCAGGGATGTTCTGTGTTTAGTGAGTCCACCAGATCAGAGGCAGTAGGGATGACCAGGGATGTTCTCTGTTTAGTGAGTCCACCAGATCAGAGGCAGTATGGATGGCCAGGGATGTTCTCTGTTTAGTGAGTCCTCCAGATCAGAGACAGTATGGATGACCAGGGATGTTCTCTGTTTAGTGAGTCCACCAGATCAGAGGCAGTAGGGATGACCAGGGATGTTCTCTGTTTAGTGAGTCCACCAGATCAGAGGCAGTAGGGATGGCCAGGGATGTTCTCTGTTTAGTGAGTCCACCAGATCAGAGGCAGTAGGGATGACCAGGGATGTTCTCTGTTTAGTGAGTCCACCAGATCAGAGGCAGTAGGGATGACCAGGGATGTTCTCTGTTTAGTGAGTCCACCAGATCAGAGGCAGTAGGGATGACCAGGGATGTTCTCTGTTTAGTGAGTCCTCCAGATCAGAGGCAGTAGGGATGACCAGGGATGTTCTCTGTTTAGTGAGTCCTCCAGATCAGAGGCAGTAGGGATGACCAGGGATGTTCTCTGTTTAGTGAGTCCTCCAGATCAGAGGCAGTAGAGATGACCAGGGATGTTCTCTGTTTAGTGAGTCCTCCAGATCAGAGGCAGTAGGGATGACCAGGGATGTTCTCTGTTTAGTGAGTCCTCCAGATCAGAGGCAGTAGGGATGACCAGAGATGTTCTCTGTTTAGTGAGTCCTCCAGATCAGAGGCAGTAGGGACCAGGGATGTTCTCTGTTTAGTGAGTCCTCCAGATCAGAGGCAGTAGGGACCAGGGATGTTCTCTGTTTAGTGAGTCCTCCAGATCAGAGGCAGTAGGGACCAGGGATGTTCTCTGTTTAGTGAGTCCTCCAGATCAGAGGCAGTAGGGACCAGGGATGTTCTCTGTTTAGTGAGTCCTCCAGATCAGAGGCAGTAGGGATGACCAGGGATGTTCTCTGTTTAATGAGTCCTCCAGATCAGAGGCAGTAGGGACCAGGGATGTTCTCTGTTTAGTGAGTCCTCCAGATCAGAGGCAGTAGGGATGACCAGGGATGTTCTCTGTTTAGTGAGTCCTCCAGATCAGAGGCAGTAGGGATGACCAGGGATGTTCTCTGTTTAGTGAGTCCACCAGATCAGAGGCAGTAGGGATGACCAGGGATGTTCTCTGTTTAGTGAGTCCTCCAGATCAGAGGCAGTAGGGATGACCAGAGATGTTCTCTGTTTAGTGAGTCCTCCAGATCAGAGGCAGTGGGGATGACCAGGGATGTTCTCTGTTTAGTGAGTCCACCAGATCAGAGGCAGTAGGGATGACCAGGGATGTTCTCTGTTTAGTGAGTCCTCCAGATCAGAGGCAGTAGTGATGACCAGGGATGTTCTCTGTTTAGTGAGTCCTCCAGATCAGAGGCAGTAGGGATGACCAGGGATGTTCTGTGTTTAGTGAGTCCACCAGATCAGAGGCAGTAGGGATGACCAGGGATGTTCTCTGTTTAGTGAGTCCTCCAGATCAGAGGCAGTAGGGACCAGGGATGTTCTCTGTTTAGTGAGTCCACCAGATCAGAGGCAGTAGGGATGACCAGGGATGTTCTGTGTTTAGTGAGTCCACCAGATCAGAGGCAGTAGGGATGACCAGGGATGTTCTGTGTTTAGTGAGTCCTCCAGATCAGAGGCAGTAGGGATGACCAGGGATGTTCTGTGTTTAGTGAGTCCACCAGATCAGAGGCAGTAGGGATGACCAGGGATGTTCTCTGTTTAGTGAGTCCACCAGATCAGAGGCAGTATGGATGGCCAGGGATGTTCTCTGTTTAGTGAGTCCTCCAGATCAGAGACAGTATGGATGACCAGGGATGTTCTCTGTTTAGTGAGTCCACCAGATCAGAGGCAGTAGGGATGACCAGGGATGTTCTCTGTTTAGTGAGTCCACCAGATCAGAGGCAGTAGGGATGGCCAGGGATGTTCTCTGTTTAGTGAGTCCACCAGATCAGAGGCAGTAGGGATGACCAGGGATGTTCTCTGTTTAGTGAGTCCACCAGATCAGAGGCAGTAGGGATGACCAGGGATGTTCTCTGTTTAGTGAGTCCACCAGATCAGAGGCAGTAGGGATGACCAGGGATGTTCTCTGTTTAGTGAGTCCTCCAGATCAGAGGCAGTAGAGATGACCAGGGATGTTCTCTGTTTAGTGAGTCCTCCAGATCAGAGGCAGTAGGGATGACCAGGGATGTTCTCTGTTTAGTGAGTCCTCCAGATCAGAGGCAGTAGGGATGACCAGGGATGTTCTCTGTTTAGTGAGTCTGTCAGATCAGAGGCAGTAGGGATGACCAGGGATGTTCTCTGTTTAGTGAGTCCTCCAGATCAGAGGCAGTAGGGATGACCAGGGATGTTCTCTGTTTAGTGAGTCCTCCAGATCAGAGACAGTAGGGATGACCAGGGATGTTCTCTGTTTAGTGAGTCTGTCAGATCAGAGGCAGTAGGGATGACCAGGGATGTTCTCTGTTTAGTGAGTCTGTCAGATCAGAGGCAGTAGGGATGACCAGGGATGTTCTCTGTTTAGTGAGTCTGTCAGATCAGAGGCAGTAGGGATGACCAGGGATGTTCTCTGTTTAGTGAGTCTGTCAGATCAGAGGCAGTAGGGATGACCAGGGATGTTCTCTGTTTAGTGAGTCCTCCAGATCAGAGGCAGTAGGGATGACCAGGGATGTTCTCTGTTTAGTGAGTCTGTCAGATCAGAGGCAGTAGGGATGACCAGGGATGTTCTCTGTTTAGTGAGTCTGTCAGATCAGAGGCAGTAGGGATGACCAGGGATGTTCTCTGTTTAGTGAGTCTGTCAGA
Source organism: Oncorhynchus kisutch (assembly GCF_002021735.2). Classification (NCBI taxonomy): domain Eukaryota; kingdom Metazoa; phylum Chordata; class Actinopteri; order Salmoniformes; family Salmonidae; genus Oncorhynchus; species Oncorhynchus kisutch. The sequence goes on from NC_034201.2 coordinate 43,055,006, forward strand.
TCAGAGGCAGTAGGGATGACCAGGGATGTTCTCTGTTTAGTGAGTCTGTCAGATCAGAGGCAGTAGGGATGACCAGGGATGTTCTCTGTTTAGTGAGTCTGTCAGATCAGAGGCAGTAGGGATGACCAGGGATGTTCTCTGTTTAGTGAGTCCTCCAGATCAGAGGCAGTAGGGATGACCAGGGATGTTCTCTGTTTAGTGAGTCCTCCAGATCAGAGGCAGTAGGGATGACCAGGGATGTTCTCTGTTTAGTGAGTCTGTCAGATCAGAGGCAGTAGGGATGACCAGGGATGTTCTCTGTTTAGTGAGTCTGTCAGATCAGAGGCAGTAGGGATGACCAGGGATGTTCTCTGTTTAGTGAGTCTGTCAGATCAGAGGCAGTAGGGATGACCAGGGATGTTCTCTGTTTAGTGAGTCTGTCAGATCAGAGGCAGTAGGGATGACCAGGGATGTTCTCTGTTTAGTGAGTCCACCAGATCAGAGGCAGTAGGGACCAGGGATGTTCTCTTGATATGTGAGTGAATTGGACCATTTCCCTGTAAAGAGTTACTTTTGGGTGTCAGGGAAAATGTATGGAGTTAAAAGTACATTATTTTCTTTAGGAATGTACTGAAGTAAAAGTAAAAGTTGTCCAAAATATAAATAATCAAGTAAAGTACAGATACCTAAAGAAACTACTTAAGTAGTACTTTAAAGTATGTTTACTTAGGTACTTTACACCACTGTCAGTAAGACAACATTTTTGGTAGTTAATGTAACATCTGTAAACCCAGACAGGAAACTGAGGTCAGGTTTTCTCAATCCAAGTATCACTCTGGTAATGTACTGTACCACCCATATTCCTAAGCAAATTGTCTGGAGCTATAACTGTAGGGATAGCAACAATGGGAACTGGACCTATAACTGTAGGAATAGCAACAATGGGAACTGGACCAAATTGTCTGGACCTATAACTGTAGGAATAGCAACAATGGGAACTGGACCAAATTGTCTGGACCTATAACTGTAGGAATAGCAACAATGGGAACTGGACCAAATTGTCTGGACCTATAACTGTAGGAATAGCAACAATGGGAACTGGACCAAATTGTCTGGACCTATAACTGTAGGAATAGCAACAATGGGAACTGGACCAAATTGTCTGGACCTATAACTGTAGGAATAGCAACAATGGGAACTGGACCAAATTGTTCAAGGATTACAGTGCCTTCCAAAAGTATTCACCCCCTTTGGTGTTTTTCTTATTTTGTTGCGTTTACAACCTGTAATTTAAATAGATTTTTATCTGGATTTCATGTAATGGACATGTACAAAATAGTCAAAATCAGTGAAGTGAAATGAAAAATAAAAACTTGTTTAAAAAAAATTCTAAAAGATAAAAAACAGAAGAGTGGTTTGTGCATATGATGTATTCACCCCCTTTGCTATTTTTTTATTTTTTTATTTATTTTACCTTTATTTAACCAGGCAAGTCAGTTAAGAACACATTCTTATTTTCAATGACGGCCTGGGAACAGTGGGTTAACTGCCTGTTCAGGGGCAGAACGACAGATTTGTACCTTGTCAGCTCGGGGGTTTGAACTCACAACCTTCTATGAAGCCCCTAAATAAGATCTGGTGCAACCAATTACCTTCAGAAGACATAATTAGTTAAATAAAGTTCACCTGTGTGCAACCTAAGTGTCACATGATCTGTCACATGATCTCAGTATATATACACCTGTTCTGAAAGGCCGCAGAGTCTGCAACACCACTAAGCAAAGGGCACCACTATGTAAGTGGCACTATGAAGACCAAGGAGCTCTCCAAACATGTCAGGGACAAAGTTGTGGAGAAGTACAGATCAGGGTAGGGTTATAAAAAAAATATCAGAAACGTTGAACATCCCACAAAGCACCATTAAATCAATGATTTAAAAATTTAAAGAATATGGCACCACAACAAACCTGCTAAGAGAGGGCCGCCCACCAATACTCACGGACCAGGCAATGAGGGCATTAATCAGAGAGGCAACAAAGAGACCAAAGATAACCATGAATGAGCTGCAAAGCTCCACAGCGGAGATTGGAGTATCTGTCCATAGGACCACTTTAAGCCGTACACTCCACAGAGCTGGGCTTTATAGAAGAGTGTCCAGACAAAAAAAACACGTTTGGTGTTAGTCAAAAGGCATGTGGGAGACTCCCCAAACATATGGAATAAGATACTCCGTTCAGATGAGCCTAAAATGTAGCTTTTTGGCCATCAAGGAAAACGCTATATCTGGCGCAAACCCAACACCTCTCATCACGCTGAGAACACCATCCCGACAGTGAAGGACGGTGGTGGCAGCATCATGCTGTGGGGATGTTTTTCATCAGCAGGGAAACTGGTCAGAATTGAAGGAATGATGGATGGCGCTAAATACAGGGAAATTCTTGAGGGAAACCTGTTTCAGTCTTCCAGAGATTTGAGACTGGGACAGAGGTTCACGTTCCAGCAGGACAATGACACTAAGCATACTGCTAAAGCAGCACTTGAGTGGTTTAAGGGGAAACTTTTAAATGCCATGGAATGTCCTAGTCAAAGCCCAGACCTCAATCCAATTGAGAATCTGTGGTATGACTTAAAGATTGCTGTACACAAGTGGAGCCCATCCAACTTGAAGGAGCTGGAGTAGTTTTGCCTTGAAGAATTGTCAAAAATCCCAGTGGCTAGATGTGCCAAGTTTATAGAAACATACCCCAAGAGACTTGCAGCTGTTACATCAAAAGGTGGCTCTACAAAGTATTGACTTTTTTTGGGGGGGGGGTGAATAGTCATGCATGCACAAGTTTTCTGTTTTTGTGGTCTTGTTTGTTTCACAATAAAAAATGTTTTGCATCTTCAAAGTGGTAGGCATGTTGTGTAAATCAAATGATGCAACCCCCCCCAAAAATCTATTTTAATTCCAGGTTGTAAGGCAACAAAATAGGAAACATGCCAAGTGGGGTGAATACTTTCGCAAGTCACTGTATGTCTGTGTTAAGAGGAATAGTACCAACAACCCCATTTAAGATCATATTTCCCCAGGCAAACCTGGATTATGTTTGGAAAATATTCAGACCCCTTGACTTTTTCCACATTTTGTTACATTACAGTCTTATTCTAAAATGGATTTTAAACATTCAATTATCAATCTACTCACAATGCCCCACAATGACAAAGAGAAAACAGGTTTTAGAAATGTTTGTACATTTATTAAAAATCAAAAACAGCAATACCTTATTTACATAAATATTCAGACCCTTTGCTATGAGACTCAAAATTGAGTCGGGCTCTAACCAGAATAGAAAGAGGAGTGGGAAGCCCGGTGCACAACTGAGCAAGAGGACAAGTACATTAGAGTGTCTAATTTGAGAAACCGAAGCCTCACAAGTCCTCAACCGGCAGCGTCGTTAAATAGTATTTGCAAAACACTAGTCTCAACGTAAAGGGTGAAGAGGCGACTCTGGGATGGTGGCCTTCTAGGCAGAGTTCCTCTGTCCGGTCTCAACGTAAAGGGTGAAGAGGCAACTTTGGGATGGTGGCCTTCTAGGCAGAGTTTCAAAGAAAAGGCCGTATCTGAAACTGGCCAATAAAAAGAAAAGGTTATGATGGGCAAAAGAACACAAACACTGGACAGAGGAACTCTGCCTAGAAGGCCAGCATCCCGGAGTCGCCTCTTCACTGTTGACGTTGAGACTGGACAGAGGAACTCTGCCTAGAAGGCCAGCATCCCGGAGTCGCCTCTTCACTGTTGACGTTGAGACTGAACAGAGGAACTCTGCCTAGAAGGCCAGCATCCCGGAGTCGCCTCTTCACTGTTGACATTGAGACTGGACAGAGGAACTCTACCTAGAAGTCCAGCATCCCGGAGTCGCCTTTTCACTGTTGACGTTGAGACTGGACAGAGGAACTCTGCCTAGAAGGCCAGCATCCCGGAGTCGCCTCTTCACTGTTGACGTTGAGACTGGACAGAGGAACTCTGCCTAGAAGGCCAGCATCCCGGAGTCGCCTCTTCACTGTTGACGTTGAGACTGGACAGAGGAACTCTGCCTAGAAGGCCAGCATCCCGGAGTCGCCTCTTCACTGTTGACGTTGAGACTGGACAGAGGAACTCTGCCTAGAAGGCCAGAATCCCGGAGTCGCCTCTTCACTGTTGACGTTGAGACTGGACAGAGGAACTCTGCCTAGAAGGCCAGCATCCCGGAGTCGCCTCTTCACTGTTGACGTTGAGACTGGACAGAGGAACTCTGCCTAGAAGGCCAGCATCCCGGAGTCGCCTCTTCACTGTTGACGTTGAGACTGGACAGAGGAACTCTGCCTAGAAGGCCAGCATCCCGGAGTCGCCTCTTCACTGTTGACGTTGAGACTGGACAGAGGAACTCTGCCTAGAAGGCCAGCATCCCGGAGTCGCCCCTTCACTGTTGACGTTGAGACTGGACAGAGGAACTCTGCCTAGAAGGCCAGCATCCCGGAGTCGCCTCTTCACTGTTGACGTTGAGACTGGACAGAGGAACTCTGCCTAGAAGGCCAGCATCCCGGAGTCGCCTCTTCACTGTTGACGTTGAGACTGGACAGAGGAACTCTGCCTAGAAGGCCAGCATCCCGGAGTCGCCTCTTCACTGTTGACGTTGAGACTGGACAGAGGAACTCTGCCTAGAAGGCCAGCATCCCGGAGTCGCCTCTTCACTGTTGACGTTGAGACTGGACAGAGGAACTCTGCCTAGAAGGCCAGCATCCCGGAGTCGCCTCTTCACTGTTGACGTTGAGACTGGACAGAGGAACTCTGCCTAGAAGGCCAGCATCCCGGAGTCGCCACTTCACTGTTGACGTTGAGACTGGTGTTTAATGACGCTGCCCGTTGAGGACTTCTGAGGCATCTGTTTCTCAAACTAGACTCTCTAATGTACTTGTCCTCTTGCTCAGTTGTGCACCGGGGCCTCCCACTCCTCTTTCTATTCTGGTTAGAGCAGTTTGCGCTGTTCTGTGAAGGGAGTAGTACACAGTATTGCACGAGATCTTCAGTTTCTTGGCAATCTCTCGCATGGAATAGCCTTCATTTCTCAGAACTCGAATAGACTGATGAGTTTCAGAAGAAAGTCTTTGTTTATGGCCATTTTGAGCCTGTAGTCGAACCCACAAATGCTGATACTCCAGATACTCAACTAGTCTAAAGAATGCCAGTTTTATTGCTTCTTTAGCAGCACAACAGTCTTTAGCTGTGCTAACATAATTGCAAAAGGGTTTTCTAATGATCAATTAGCCTTTTAAAATGATAAACTCGGATTAGCTCCTGGAACACAGGAGTGATGGTTGCTGATAATGGGCCTATGTAGATATTCCATAAATTATCAGCCGTTTCCAGCTACAATAGTAATTTACAACATTAACAATGTCTACACTGTATTTCTGATCAAATGTATGTTATTTTAATGGCCGAAAAAATTTGCTTTTCTTTCAAAAACAAGGGCATTTCTAAGTGACCCCAAACGTTTGAACGGTAGTGTGTATAAAGTGTAATATTGGGATGCAAACTCAAAATTGAATACAAATCTGACATGGTACAGGTATATATTTTTTAATAAAGCCCATAAACATGTGTGAGGTGTATACTTTTGTTTCAAAGTAGTTTTTTTTAAAGACTACCAAGAAACCACCGATTTCGCCCCAATTAGGCCTTTGTTCTTCTGAGATACCTACAATGTGAGAACACTATCTGGGCCAAAGTCACGATCAATCAACTATCTCAAATGTCTCAATATGTCATTAATATTTTTGACACTCTTACTCAACTCTGATTCATATTTTTGAACTGTGCCAAACAAATAAAAACACATTTTTTTTGTTGGTCGCATGTTTCAATTTATTTCTACACTGAACATCAATATAAATGCAATATGTAAAGTGTTGGTCGCATGTTTCATGAGCTGAAAAGCTTATTTATCTCATATTTTGTGCACAAATGTGTTTACATATCTGTTAGTGAGCATTTCTCATTTGCCAAGATAATCCATCCACCTGACAGGTGTGGAATATCAAGAAGCAAATTAAACAGCACGATCCTTACACAGGGGCACTTTGTGCTGGGCACAATAAAATGACACTTTAAAATGTGCAGTTTTGGCACACAACACAATGCCACAGATCTCTCAAGTTTTGAGGAAGGCATGCTGACTGCAGGAATGTCCACCAGAGCTGTTGTCAGATAATTGAATATTAATTTCTTTGCCATATGCTGCTGAGGAGTATTGCTGTCTGTAATAAAGCCATTTTTGAGAAAAACACATTTTGATTGGCTGGGCCTGGAACCCCAGTGGGTGAGCTTGGCTGCCAAGTGGGTGGGCCTATACCCTCCCAGGCCCATCCATGGCTGCACCCCTGCCTAGTCATGTGAAATCCATAGATTAGGGCCTAATGAATTTATTTCAATTGACTCATTTCCTCATATGAACTGTAACTCAGTAAAATGTTTGAAATTGTTGCATGTTGCATTTATATTTTTGTTCAGTGTACATTACTCTGTATTCCTCTTCCTCTTTCTTTGCATTGATCCAACAATTTGTTTCATACCTTTCTGAATGAGCACAAGGGCATAGTGAGGCACATAGGTGTTCATATCTCTGCCTCCATCAGCACTAGTGTTTACCAAAAATACAGACTTATTGATGTGGAATGCCACAGAAAACAATATTACGTTGTCACGACCTAGTGAGAACGTAACTTTTCGTACCCCTTACTGTACGTAACTATCTCACGTCGTTAGAACCGGAATAGGGACGGACCTATTTTGGTTGGTCGTTACAACGTAATTTACAAACCTTGTCGTTACGTTGTAAAAATCACCAGTCAAGAAATGTTGTCTTCAAGTTTCATGTTTTAATGTCACATGCAGTGAAATGCCTTTCTAATCCCAGCAATGCAGTAATCAAAATAACAATGTAATACTAAACATAACAAGGTAGAACAAAAAAACAAATTATACAATAATGGTCATATATTTTAAAATATATTATATTTAATGTACTGCATAAGGCATATATACTACTACCATATATTACTTGTTTCTATGTGCTGTTGTAGGAAATTGTAATTTAAAATATTTGACACAGGTCCTCAGATCCTCAAAAAGTTCTACAGCTGCACCATTGAGAGCATCTTGACTGGCTGCATCCCTGCTTGGTACGGCAACTGCTTGACATCCGACCGCAAGGGGCTACAGATGGTAGTGCGGGTGGCCCAGTACATCACTGGGGCCGAGCTTCCTGCCATCCAGGACCTCTATACCAGGCGGTGTCAGAGGAAGGCCCTCAAAATTGTCAAATACCCAAGTTACCCAAGTCATAGACTGTTCTCTCTGCTACCGCACGGCAAGTGGTACCGAAGCAACAAGTCTAAGTCTAAAAGGCTTCTTAAACAGCTTCTACCCCCAAGCCATAAGACTCCTGAACAGATAATCAAAGGCCTAACCAGACCCCTCTTTTACGCTGCTGCTACTCTCTGTTTATTATCTATGCATAGTCACTTAAACTCTACCTACATGTACATATTACCTCAATTACCTCGACTAACCGGTGCCCCCGCGCATTGACTCTGTACCGGTACCCCCTGTATATAGCCTCCACATTGACTCTGTACCGGTACCCCCTGTATATAGCCTCCACATTGACTCTGTACCGGTACCCCCTGTATATAGCCTCCACATTGACTCTGTACCGGTACCCCCTGTATATAGCCTCCACATTGACTCTGTACCGGTACCTCCTGTATATAGCCTCCACATTGACTCTGTACCGGTACCCCCTGTATGTAGCCTCGCTATTGTTATTTTACTGCTGCTGTTTAATTATTTGTTACCTTTATTTTCCATTTTTATTATTATTTTATTATTTTATTTCACCTTTATTCAACCAGGTAGGCCAGTTGAGAACAAGTTCTCATTTACAACTGAGACCTGGCCAAGATGAACCAAAGCAGTGTGACAAAAACAACACAGAGTTAGACATGGGATAGACAAACGTACAGTCAATAACAAAATAGAAAAAGTATATGTACCGTGTGTGCAAATGTAGTAAGATTGGAGAGTAAGGCAATAAATAGGCCGTAGTGGCAAAATAATTACAATTTAGCAATTAACACTGGAGTGATAGACATGCAGATGATGATGTGCAAATAGAGATACTGGGGTGCAAAAGAGCAACAAAAAATAATAATAATATGGGGATGAGGTAGTTTGGTGTGCTATTTATAGATGGGCTGTGTACAGGTATAGTGATCGGTAAGCTGCTCTGACAGCTGATGTTTAAATTTAGAGAGGGAGATAAGTCTCCAGCTTCAGTGATTGTTGCAATTCCTTCCAATCATTGGCAGCAGAGAACTGGAAGGAAAGGCGTGCAAAGGAGGTGTTGGCTTTGGGGATGACCAGTGAAATATACCTGCTTCAGGGCGTGCTACGGGTGGGGGTTGCTATGGTGACCAGTGAGCTGAGATAAGACGGGACTTTACCTAGCAAAGACTTGATGACCTGGAGCCAGTGGGTTTGTAGCGAGGGTCAGCCAACGAGAGAATACAGGTCGCAGTGGTGGGTAGTATATGGGGCTTTGGTGACAAAACGGATGGCACTGTGATAGACTACTTCCAATTTGCTGAGTAGAGTGTTGGAGGCTATTTTGTAAATGACATTGCAGAAGTCAAGGATAGGTAGGCTAGTCAGTTTTACAAGGGTTTGTTTAGCAGCCTGAGTGAAGGAGGCTTTGTTGTTTACTTATCTAGTTTTTACTTAACACTTATTTGTATTTCTTTTCTTAAAATTTCTTAAAGCATTGTTGGTTAAGGGCTTGTAAGTAAACATTTCCTGTTCGGCACATGTGACAAATAATGTTTCATTTGATTTGATACAACAGGTTGGAACCATACAGCGGGTTGGAACCATACAGCAGGTTGGAACCATACAGCAGGTTGGAACCATGCAGAAGGTTGGAACCATGCAGCAGGTTGGAACCATACAGAAGGTTGGAACCATGCAGAAGGTTGGAACCATACAGCAGGTTGGAACCATACAGCAGGTTGGAATCATACAGAAGGTTGGAACCATACAGCAGGTTGGAACCATACAGCAGGTTGGAACCATACAGCAGGTTGGAATCATACAGCAGGTTGGAATCATACAGCAGGTTGGACCCATGCAGCAGGTTGGAACCATACAGCAGACTGGAACCATACAGAAGGTTGGAACCATACAGCAGGTTGGAACCATACAGAAGGTTGGAACCATACAGAAGGTTGGAACCATATAGCAGGTTGGAACCATACAGCAGGTTGGAACCATACAGCAGACTGGAACCATACAGAAGGTTGGAACCATACAACAGGTTGGAACCATACAGCAGACTGGAACCATTCAGCAGGAAACCTGTCAGCAGCAAACCTGTCTCTGTGTCAAAATGGGTTTATTGGTGCCACTGGTTTGGATTGAAAGTGCTCACATGATGAATGGTACCATTACCAATACCATTACTGGTAATTACCATTACCAGTATGTGGGGTATTACAGTACTATACTTCAATTATTACACAGGAACAACTTACTAACATTATGATTCTACAGAAATTAGGTAGTCATTCAAAAAATCATGTTAAACACTATTATTGCACATAGAGTGAGTCCATGCAACTGATTATGTAACATGTTAAGCACATTTTTCTCCTGAACTTATTTAGGCTTGCCGTAACAAAGGGGTTGAATAGTTATTATTCAGCTTTTCTTTTTTAAAATTAATTTGTAAATATTTCGGAAAACATTTTTCCACTTTGACATTATGGACTTGTATGTAGGCCAGTAACAAACAAAAAGATCGCAATTTTATCCATTTTTAATTTAGGCTGTAACACAACAAAATGTGGAACAAAGTCAAGGGGTGTGAATTACTTTCTGAAGTTAGTTCGTTATTTTTCCTAATCTCTCCTCATTTGTCTTTCAAGCATCCACGTGTGTCTTCCTGATATCCAATAAGAAGGGGAGTTGCAGCGTGTCGACCATCTAAATTAGAACCAAGTTGTATTTTAGCGCCTGACCGCCCAGACGCTCATTCCCACGAGCGGTATGAGTAAAATGATTGAAAGAATACATGTCTACATTGCAACGCTCGCGCGGTGAGTTATAAGATAGTGAATCAGGAGAGACGCATTTGAACAGGTAGAGCTGTTTCATCAATTCAGTTTCATCAATACACTATAGACATGACTGAACTTGTGGATAAGCAGAGAGATGTTAACAGCAGGTCGAGGGGGCAGGGTTTTAAGAAGCTGTTTTCCCCGTTTGGCCTCAGACCAGCCTGGTCTCATAGACTAGACCGGCCAGCCCAGCTTCAGACAGGCCCATGCTGTGAGCTAGACACACACACCTGTGAACTAGAGAAGAACCTCAGGTATATTCTACATGTCACACAGAACAGATTAAAGCCCTCATTTGTACCCATCTGGCAGCTGTTTATCTATTTGACTTGTTAGAGACATTCATTTACATAATTCATTTGACATAAAAAAATGGGTGTGAAATCCTGGAAAATTGGCCTGGTTAAAATTGGCCTGGTTAAAATTGTCTTCACATGTATTGTATTTACCTTAATTAAATTGGCCCGGCTAAGATTTTGATAGGGGGTCTGAGTTGGTTAGAGTAGACAGTATGTGGCATGAGATGAGAGCGGCAGGTAGCCTAGCTGGGCCATTAACCGAGAAGTTGTTGGTTTATCGAATGCTCTGAAGTGACATGGTTTAAAATCTATTGATGTGTGCTTGAGCATGGCGCTCAATCAATCCCTAATTGCTCCTGTAAATTGCTCTGGATAACAATGTTTGTTAAATGGCAAAAAAAAATGTAAAGGGGGGAAAAATGTTTAACTACTGTCATGCAGAAAGCTAAAGGCGAAATCTCTAGATTTCCTCATAAGCAACACTGACAGATACAGTTAAAGAGGCACAAGACCATAAACACAGGGCACACCTACGCTGTCGTTGGTCACCTATCAATCACCTCGACATCTGAAGGGGATGGGCCGTCTCATCATGTCAAGATAGTGGATCCCAGTATTGTGTCAATAAACACATGAGGATGGGGGCCCTGGAGCATGTGGGCGGGGTGGTGGAAGGAATGGGGCTATAGTTCCACATGTGTTGACTGGGTAATGACCTGCTGTGTTCGTCCACTGACAGAGGGACTGGACACTTGCCTCTCTGAGGGTTCACTAGGCTAATGAGGCAAGTTGGAGTAATTACTGAATATCACATGACTCCTCCTTACCTTTGGCTATCAAATTGAAATCTATGACTGGACTTTAACTGGACTCACTCTTATATCTTACATTTGAGATACTGCAGAAGTGTGGATTTTGCTTAACACAAGTTAGAGCAAGGACACATATTGATGTTTGACACAATTTGGTGTCAAAATCAACCAGTCACAATCACACTCCTTCTCAGAATCAACCAGTCACAATCACACTCCTTCTCAGAATCAACCAGTCACAATCACACTCCTTCTCAAAACTAACCAGTCACAATCACACTCCTTCTCAAAATCAACCAGTCACAATCACACTCTTTCTCAGAATCAACCAGTCACAATCACACTCTTTCTCAGAATCAACCAGTCACAATCACACTCCTTCTCAAAATCAACCAGTCACAATCACACTCGTTCTCAAAATCAACCAGTCACAATCACACTCCTTCTAAAAATCAACCAGTCACAATCACACTCTTTCTCAGAATCAACCAGTCACAATCACACTCTTTCTCAGAATCAACCAGTCACAATCACACTCCTTCTCAAAATCAACCAGTCACAATCACACTCTTTCTCAGAATCAACCAGTCACAATCACACTCCTTCTCAAAATCAACCAGTCACAATCACACTCATTCTCAGAATCAACCAGTCACAATCACACTCTTTCTCAGAATCAACCAGTCACAATCACACTCTTTCTCAGAATCAACCAGTCACAATCACACTCTTTCTCAGAATCAACCAGTCACAATCACACTGCTTCTTCCCTAATAGAGGAAAGGATACAACCAAAGTAAAGGACAGAGGTGAATATCACACAACCGAGACGACTAAGACAGGTGATCATGCCTCCATGTTAGGGGATCAGTCTTTACCCCTCCCTCTCCCTCCATGTTGGAGGATAAGTCTTTACCCCTCCCTCTCCCTCCATGTTAGGGGATCAGTCTTTACCCCTCCCTCTCCCTCCATGTTAGGGGATCAGTCTTTACCCCTCCCTCTCCCTCCATGTTAGGGGAACAGTCTTTACCTCTCCCTCTCCCTCCATGTTAGGGGATCAGTCTTTACCCCTCCCTCTCCCTCCATGTTGGAGGATCAGTCTTTACCCCTCCCTCTCCCTCCATGTTAGGGGATCAGTCTTTACCCCTCCCTCTCCCTCCATGTTAGAGGATCAATCTTTACCCCTCCCTCTCCCTCCATGTTAGGGGATCAGTCTTTACCCCTCCCTCTCCCTCCATGTTAGGGGAACAGTCTTTATCCCTCCCTCTCCCTCCATGTTAGGGGAACAGTCTTTACCCCTCCCTCCATGTTAGAGGATCAGTCTTTACCCCTCCCTCTCCCTCCATGTTAGGGGAACAGTCTTTATCCCTCCCTCTCCCTCCATGTTGGAGGATCAGTCTTTACCCCTCCCTCCATGTTAGGGGATCAGTCTTTACCCCTCCCTCCATGTTAGGGGATCAGTCTTTACCCCTCCCTCCATGTTAGGGGATCAGTCTTTACCCCTCCCTCTCCCTCCATGTTAGGGGAACAGTCTTTACCTCTCCCTCCATGTTAGGGGATCAGTCTTTACCCCTCCCTCCATGTTAGAGGATCAGTCTTTACCCCTCCCTCCATGTTATAGGATCAGTCTTTACCCCTCCCTCTCCCTCCATGTTAGGGGAACAGTCTTTATCCCTCCCTCTCCCTCCATGTTAGAGGAACAGTCTTTATCCCTCCCTCTCCCTCCATGTTAGGGGAACAGTCTTTACCCCTCCCTCCATGTTATAGGATCAGTCTTTACCCCTCCCTCTCCCTCCATGTTAGGGGAACAGTCTTTACCCCTCCCTCTCCCTACATGTTAGGGGAACAGTCTTTATCCCTCCCTCTCCCTCCATGTTAGGGGATCAGTCTTTACCCCTCCCTCTCCCTCCATGTTAGGGGAACAGTCTTTACCCCTCCCTCCATGTTAGAGGATCAGTCTTTACCCCTCCCTCTTTCTCCATGTTAGGGGATCAGTCTTTACCCCTCCCTCTCTCTCCATGTTAGGGGATCCGTCTCTACCCCTCCCTCTCCCTCCATGTTAGAGGATCAGTCTTTACCCCTCCCTCCATGTTAGGGGATCAGTCTTTACCCCTCCCTCTTTCTCCATGTTAGGGATCAGTCTTTACCCCTCCCTCTCCCTCCATGTTAGGGGATCAGTCTTTACCCCTCCCTCTTTCTCCATGTTAGGGGATCAGTCTTTACCCCTCCCTCTCCCTCCATGTTAGAGGATCAGTCTTTACCCCTCCCTCTCCCTCCATGTTAGGGGAACAGTCTTTACCCCTCCCTCTCCCTCCATGTTGGAGGATCAGTCTTTACCCCTCCCTCTCCCTCCATGTTAGGGGATCAGTCTTTACCCCTCCCTCTCCCTCCATGTTAGGGGAACAGTCTTTACCCCTCCCTCTCCCTCCATGTTAGTTATCAGTCTTTACCCCTCCCTCTCCCTCCATGTTAGGGGATCAGTCTTTACCCCTCCCTCTCCCTCCATGTTAGGGGAACAGTCTTTACCTCTCCCTCCATGTTAGGGGATCAGTCTTTACCCCTCCCTCCATGTTAGGGGATCAGTCTTTACCCCTCCCTCTCCCTCCATGTTAGGGGAACAGTCTTTACCCCTCCCTCCATGTTAGAGGATCAGTCTTTACCCCTCCCTCTCCCTCCATGTTAGGGGAACAGTCTTTACCCCTCCCTCCATGTTATAGGATCAGTCTTTATCCCTCCCTCTCCCTCCATGTTAGGGGAACAGTCTTTACCCCTCCCTCCATGTTATAGGATCAGTCTTTACCCCTCCCTCTCCCTCCATGTTAGAGGATCAGTCTTTACCCCTCCCTCTCCCTCCATGTTAGGGGATCAGTCTTTACCCCTCCCTCTCCCTCCATGTTAGGGGATCTGTCTTTACCCCTCCCTCTCCCTCCATGTTAGGGGAACAGTCTTTACCCCTCCCTCCATGTTATAGGATCAGTCTTTATCCCTCCCTCTCCCTCCATGTTAGGGGAACAGTCTTTACCCCTCCCTCCATGTTATAGGATCAGTCTTTACCCCTCCCTCTCCCTCCATGTTAGAGGATCAGTCTTTACCCCTCCCTCTCCCTCCATGTTAGAGGATCAGTCTTTACCCCTCCCTCTCCCTCCATGTTAGGGGAACAGTCTTTACCCCTCCCTCCATGTTATAGGATCAGTCTTTATCCCTCCCTCTCCCTCCATGTTAGGGGAACAGTCTTTACCCCTCCCTCCATGTTATAGGATCAGTCTTTACCCCTCCCTCTCCCTCCATGTTAGAGGATCAGTCTTTACCCCTCCCTCTCCCTCCATGTTAGGGGATCAGTCTTTACCCCTCCCTCTCCCTCCATGTTAGGGGATCTGTCTTTACCCCTCCCTCTCCCTCCATGTTAGGGGAACAGTCTTTACCTCTCCCTCCATGTTAGAGGATCAGTCTTTACCCCTCCCTCTCCCTCCATGTTAGGGGATCAGTCTTTACCCCTCCCTCTCCCTCCATGTTAGGGGAACAGTCTTTACCTCTCCCTCCATGTTAGGGGATCCGTCTTTACCCCTCCCTCTCTCTCCATGTTAGGGGATCAGTCTTTACCCCTCCCTCCATGTTAGGGGATCCGTCTTTACCCCTCCCTCTCTCTCCATGTTAGGGGATCCGTCTTTACCCCTCCCTCTCCCTCCATGTTAGGGGATCAGTCTTTACCCCTCCCTCTCCCTCCATGTTAGGGGATCAGTCTTTACCCCTCCCTCTCCCTCCATGTTAGGGGATCAGTCTTTACCCCTCCCTCCATGTTAGGGGAACAGTCTTTACCCCTCCCTCTCCCTCCATGTTAGGGGATCAGTCTTTACCCCTCCCTCTCCCTCCATGTTAGGGGAACAGTCTTTACCTCTCCCTCCATGTTAGGGGATCAGTCTTTATCCCTCCCTCTCCCTCCATGTTAGGGGAACAGTCTTTATCCCTCCCTCTCCCTCCATGTTAGGGGAACAGTCTTTACCCCTCCCTCTCCCTCCATGTTAGGGGAACAGTCTTTACCCCTCCCTCTCCCTCCATGTTAGAGGATCAGTCTTTACCCCTCCCTCTCCCTCCATGTTAGGGGATCAGTCTTTACCCCTCCCTCTCCCTCCATGTTAGGGGGATCAGTCTTTACCCCTCCCTCCATGTTAGGGGATCAGTCTTTACCCCTCCCTCCATGTTAGGGGATCAGTCTTTACCCCTCCCTCTCCCTCCATGTTAGGGGATCAGTCTTTACCCCTCCCTCCATGTTAGGGGATCAGTCTTTACCCCTCCCTCTCTCTCCATGTTAGGGGATCAGTCTTTACCCCTCCCTCTCCCTCCATGTTACGGGATCAGTCTTTACTCCTCCCTCTCCCTCCATGTTAGGGGATCAGTCTTTACCCCTCCCTCCATGTTAGGGGATCAGTCTTTACCCTTTCCTCTCCCTCCAGACTTGTAGTAACAGGAGAGGATGAGGGCTAAGACAAGATGAGAGAGGGATTGGAAGGCGCTGAGGCCTGTAGAGTGGAGAGGTTCATTATCCCACCGTCCCTCTCTCCAAGTGGTGATCTGTGAGAGTGATCATTAAACACTTCCCCCTTCTCCTCATTCGCCCCATGAATCCCTTCATTTTCTCACTCCATTTGTACTCTCGGGCCTTTCCACAGATTCTTCATCGCCAAAGATAGACATGGGAATGGATCCTCAAACCGGTTCTCTAGTCCCCATTTGCTGCCTGCAACTCCGAGGGAGACATGGGGTGCTCTGGTTCCCACGGCTGTAAGCGTTGGGCTACAGATGTTGACCGTAGCATCTCACAGACCTCCTCAATTGAATCTGCTGAGGTGACATGTTTTTCAGCTCGTGTGAATATTGGAGGTGTGAGATTTTAAATGATACTGTCAGCAGTTTTCTTTGTGCTGAGATGAAAGCAAATTGTTAAAGCAAATAGATATATACCAAACATGTAATGCGCTGAAAATATTAAAATACTGTCAACTGTCAAGCTTGTTGTGAGAAGAGTCTACTTTCACATTCCCAGGTTGTACAGTTGTGCATGCTCCACGAAACAGCATAGAGAAGCTAAAAAAAGCTTCAAACCAATGGCGTGTTCGAGAGATGTTGAAGACTACATTTAAGTATGTGAACAGAACTCAATTTTAGTTATGAAGTGGGTGGGACAGAAATAGGACTGGTGTGGAGTGTACATTTAGGGAGAAACTCAAGAAGGAGAGGCCATCCAAAGTTGAGGCCATCCAAAGTTGAGGCCATCCAAAGTTGAGGCCATCCAAAGTTGAGGCCATCCAAAGTTGAGGCCATCCAAAGTTGAGGCCATCCAAAGTTGAGGCCATCCAAAGTTGAGGCCATCCAAAGTTGAGGCCATCCAAAGTTGAGGCCATCCAAAGTTGAGGCCATCCAAAGTTGAGGCCATCCAAAGTTGAGGCCATCCAAAGTTGAGGCCATCCAAAGTTGAGGCCATCCAAAGTTGAGGCCATCCAAAGTTGAGGCCATCCAAAGTTGAGGCCATCCAAAGTTGAGGCCATCCAAAGTTGAGGCCATCCAAAGTTGAGGCCATCCAAAGTTGAGGCCATCCAAAGTTGAGGCCATCCAAAGTTGAGGCCATCCAAAGTTGAGGCCATCCAAAGTTGTAATGCCACACCACCTCCAAACGGAGGGCAGAAAAGTTGTTTAAAGGGCCAATACAGCAATCAATCTTTATCACATCATTTCAGTTTAATAATCAAATACCTTACTATAATAATTTTCCATTTACAAAAAAAAAATGCTTTTTAGCATTTTAGCAAAACTATTTCTCAAGGAAGAATGTTGCTAGGACTGTCTGGGAGTGGTCTGAGTGGGGAGGGGAAAACTGGAAACTAGCTGCTATTGGCAGAGAGGTTTGGAACTCTCTTTTGTGTTTGGTCTATTAACCAATTTACCGCCTAGTGATGTCACCAGGCAAGCTGAAACTCCCGGCAATGCAAACAGGCTGATTAGGTCCTGTGTAGATTGTATTTTCATCCAGCAACTATCAGGAAATAATACTGATAGAAAAAATCCACACTTTTACAGTGTCAGTTATACTTTTACAGTGTCAGTTATACTTTTACAGTGTCAGTTATACTTTTACAGTGTCAGTTATACTTTTACAGTGTCAGTTGTACTTTTACAGTGTCAGTTATACTTTTACAGTGTCAGTTGTACTTTTACAGTGTCAGTTGTACTTTTACAGTGTCAGTTATACTTTTACAGTGTCAGTTATATTTTTACAGTGTCAGTTATACTTTTACAGTGTCAGTTGTACTTTTACAGTGTCAGTTGTACTTTTACAGTGTCAGTTATACTTTTACAGTGTCGGTTATACTTTTACAGTGTCAGTTGTACTTTTACAGTGTCAGTTATACTTTTACAGTGTCAGTTGTACTTTTACAGTGTCCGTTGTACTTTTACAGTGTCAGTTATACTTTTACAGTGTCAGTTGTACTTTTACAGTGTCCGTTGTACTTTTACAGTGTCAGTTATACTTTTACAGTGTCAGTTGTACTTTTACAGTGTCAGTTGTACTTTTACAGTGTCAGTTATACTTTTACAGTGTCAGTTGTACTTTTACAGTGTCAGTTATACTTTTACAGTGTCAGTTATACTTTTACAGTGTCAGTTATATTTTTACAGTGTCAGTTGTACTTTTACAGTGTCAGTTGTACTTTTACAGTGTCAGTTATACTTTTACAGTGTCAGTTATACTTTTACAGTGTCAGTTGTACTTTTACAGTGTCAGTTGTACTTTTACAGTGTCAGTTGTACTTTTACAGTGTCAGTTGTACAATATGATACAAAACACAGGAAATGCAGTTTTGACTACACTGGGCCTTTAAAGAATGTATTTGCCAATATGGGAAAAATAACGCAATTACAAATAGCCGTCTGTTCATATAGTGTAAAAGGAAATACATATGTCAAATAGGTTATTTGGTCTCCAAAAGCATGGCGGACTGATGTTGAGAGGCATGGGCTTGTACCCTGAACACAAGACGGGAGACAGGTGTGAGGAGAGGGCGCTGTGGCAGTAAGTGGGAGCAAAGGGGAACCTTGAGGAACAACTTCTGTTGCATTTATCTTTTAGTTCACTGGCTGTCAAACCTGTCTTTTTCCCCCCTGTTCAGAGTGCTGTTTAACGGTTTCTTTATCTCCCTCATTTCACAACCCGTCTCTGTGATGTGGGTCATTGACTGTAATTGGAGCTTGACTTGTCTTCTCAACCAAAAGCACTGGCAATCACAAATCTTGATCAAACTGTGTTTAAGCACCATGCTAAATAGGAATTTCTAAATTAATCACAACCCAAATAACGTTTTGGGGTTTAAAGTGTGACCATATCCTGTATTTCTCTCTTTTATTCAGTTTTAAATAAATACTCCCAGAAAAATAGCAGTGAGAATGTTTTGTTTATGCAGTTTTTTATTTGACCAATATGAAAAAGCATGAGGACATGACATTTCTGTACAGCTCATACACAACCCACACGTTTTTACTCAAGTCAAGAATCCCTCAATAATCATTTGACAGATATTTCAGTTGATATTATGAAGACAATACGTGGAACCGCAAACAATATACATATGTACAATCAATTAAGAGAGAGAAAAAAAACATTGTAAATCACCCACTGTTTAGTATGAGTTCAGTGCACTTTCATTCTCTGCTGGGGAAGACATTCCAGTGAGTTTGTCGAAGACAAGCTGCCCTACGGTCTACACTACACAGTACGGGTTGTTCCACAAAATGAGTGCCTTTTTTTTGATACTTTAAGTAGAAATTGTGCGCAAATATTTAAAAGCCTGTTATATTAAATGAAAACCACAGCATTTTGACATGTCCCTCTGTGACTTAACCACAGCATTTTGACATGTCCCTCTGTGACTTAACCACAGCATTTTGACATGTCCCTCTCTGACTTCTAGGAAGATTTTAACCCACTTAACCCCAACATTTCTCCAGGTTTTCACCATCATTGTAAAGCCCTGGTTATTATGTTACTTTGGCAAAGTAATTTCTAAGGATTATTATTTATTTAATGTTATTAGTGATTTATTTTAAGGTCAATCCTGTTATGTGAACTCAAATTAAATTTTAGATATGGTGAAGCTATTCCTTTTCAAATATTTTTTTCAAAAGACACATTGAACATTTAATAGTCAAATCATAGCGTAAAAGCAGGTTGAGCTGGCTCTACAATTTGTTTTGTGGTGGAAAACTAAGCGGGTCGAGCATAATACGTCAACCCTGTTACCCATAGACAGACAGGCTAGAAATATTTTTTTATCAATAGATACAAATTTGCTTTCAATAGCCCCTCCCTGTTGCACACAACACACTTCCATTCCCGCTGTCACAAGGGGATTTATGGCTCATTTAAGATGGTCAACCCTGTTGGCACTTATTTATTTTTTATTTAAACCTTTATACATTTATTTAAACTAGGCAAGTCAGTTAAGAACAAATTCTTATTTTCAATGACAGCCTAGGAACAGTGGGTTAACTGCCTTGTTCAGGGGCAGAATTACAGATTTGTACCTTGTCAGCTCAGGGATTTGAACTTGCAACCTTTCAGTTACTAGTCCAACACTCTAACCACTAGGCTACCCTGCCTCCCCACTTAACAGGCACTTACTATAGTATTTTTGTTAGTTAACTTCTTGAGATGGGAAAGGGTGTTTTTTATTAAGTTGAACTAGTGCTCTTTATGACAGAATGTTAAAAGTAGGTGCATTTTTTGTTTTTAAATCGGCAAATTAAAGTACTCGAAGGCACCTAATTGGTGGAACGACCCAGTAGATGTATCAGTTGTGCTTTACACCTCTGTGCCTTCCCGAGGGTAAAGCATTGAGGCAGAGTCCAGGGCTGGGTATAGTTGGCTGCTGAGCTGGGTGAGGACAGAGTCACTGTAGCCCGCAGGGTAGAGGGGAGGAGAGGAGGAAATGGTAGGCTGCTGTGGATGGGACATACAGACCTCCCACTGAGGCATCGGAGCATTGGGGGAGTAGGAGCCGTATCTCTGGGCCGGAGAGACCCGTTGGGACAGCTCTGTAGCCAGGCTGGGTCTGTGGAGGGTATCTGACACTACTGTGTTTGATACCGTCCCCACTTCAGCCATCTGAGACAGGAAGCTGTTCAGGCAGAGGGAGGGGGCTGAGGAGATGGGGGAGGGGCCGCGCTCGGAGGAGCTGGAAACGTCATTCATGTTGTTGTGGTGTTTGGGGCTGGACTCTAACGACTCAGAACCTGAGGAGCCCCCCTCACCAGGCAGGGAGTCCGACTTCCTCTTCCTCTTGCGACGGAAATTGCCGTTGTCAAACATCTTCTCACAGTTGGGATCCAGGGTCCAGTAGTTACCCTTGCCTATAAGGAGACACATAAGTCATTTTTGTTAAGGAATTGCTCTCACATAGTTAGGCAAGAGTTAATATTTGTCTTTTTTTTAAGGTTATACTGTACATGTATACACTTCCCAAACATTTAGTAGGCATGGAACACCTTGAAATTAAAAGACCAATTTTAAAAACCAAGTTCCAAACGTTCTTACCTGGATCATCCTCATCTCGGGGCACCTTCTTGAAGCAGTCGTTGAGGGAGAGGTTGTGGCGGATAGAGTTCTGCCACCCGGCCTTGCTTTTGTTGTAGAAGGGGAAGTTGTCTGCAACATATTGGTAGATCTGGCTCAGGGTGAGCCGTCTGTCTTGGCCCCCGTGGATCGCCATGGCAATAAGGGCAGAGTAGGAGTAGGGTGGCCTGGCTAGCTTCATCAGCTCCTCCTGAGAGGGCATGGAGAACCAGCTCAGGTCCCCTACACCACCCCTCGGCACGCCAGCACCCAGATAGGGCCTCTGCATGTTGTAGAGTTGGGGCACATAGGGCCCACAGACTGGCCCTGTGGGCCCACCTAGGTAGGGAACACTGTTGAGCTCTGGGCCGTTGAACCACAAGTAAGGGTTGGAAGGAGGGCTGGTGTAGTCTCCCAGGTCGTAGGAAGTAGGGGTGGCCTGTTGCGGGCTAGGCAGGGTTGGAGTGCTGTAGAAGTTGTTGCTGTACAGGCTGAACTCTGGAGGCTCCTGTTCGAGGCTAGGGTACTGGGTTCCACAAGGAGGTGGGGAGAGGCCCTGTGGCACAAACGACATCATGCTCACCCACAGACTGATCCTTGGATTGGCAGCTGGTCTCTTCAGTCTAATAAATGGCTCTGGTAAAAAATAAATAAATCTGGATCTCGCTTTTCTTCAGTTTCTTCAGTATTATTTGTTCCTCTGTTTCCAGCTGAGAGGTATTTTCCTTTCACTCTGTATTTAGTGTCCAGTGCAGGTGCATCACAACCTGACACCTGTCTCACCTGATCAATTTATAGTACTACAGCAACACCCATGTCTGCTCTCATTGGGTGTTTCTGTGACCATGTCATTTGAGTGAGTTTAGGCGTGGAGAATTCCCTTTGAATAGGAGGTGAAATTCCACCAGTTCTCCACCAGAAGTTAGTCTAAGCTCTATGAAATGTTTAGCTATTTTAATTTGACATCCAACCATTTACTTAAGAACATTTTAAAGTTGGTTATTTTACAGCAGAACGGGATAATGAGTGCTACATTTACAAATGTTACAGTAATTTAATGTATAACACTTTCAAGACTCAAATATAATATATAAATATAGCGTAATATGAAAGGATAATTGAATGTCAGTTGAATTTGAAGTTTGTACATGTATTTGTTTTTTCTCTAACATAGTTGTATGGGCAATATGCGACCCTGTTGATATGCGACCCTGTTGATATGCGACCCTGTTTTATTAAAACGATAGGCTCAAATAGGCACTCACTTCATATGTGATTTCATGAGCTCAACATTCCAAGGGGAAACTGCATTTAGGCTTCTTCCTATACATCATTTTATTGCTTCTGAATTATATATTTGTCCTATCCCAAAACTTTTTTTCCCCCCTTGTCCATTTCTTAGATGTCACAAACATTTTAGACATCATGCTTGTTGAAATTTAGATCGTTTTTTATTCAGAGACAGGTGTTATAAATACTACAACGAATTGGGTTGGGAGCCATTAACACCTTCATCGTCAAAACAGATGTGATTGTTAAAACTATTTGTATTATGTATTATTCTCCATCCCGCCAGGGATGATTTTAATATAATTTATTTACCCCGCCAAATAATGCTTTTAAGAATGCCCTATTCTCCATATTACATTACTTTAAAACATACAATTGTGTTATTTCTCTGCGCATGGACATTTAAAGCTCACAACATTGACATATCATTAGCAGTTCTGAAATGTCTCTGTTTTGTTTTTCTCGTATAGGAAGCTATACTCGTAGTTTCATTGATAAATGGCGGTGGCCAGGACGCCAGTAATGAATATGTTTCCATTGTAGCGTGCTCTGCAATGCCCATAATAGGATACACAAGAGCGGAGCGCGCTCGAAGATATTTGGTAGTCTGCACACATTGTGCGCGGATTGGTTACCATGGCTTCTTTTTCATGCGGAATAATTCGTTTTTACTGGGGAAGGTAGTATATGTACCGCAATGGAATTTTTCGGGGTGGGTGGAAACATAAATATGAGATGAGTGATTCAGGAACGTTATGATTACATGCCTCAGTTCAGTGATCCATGCAGGCTTAGAAGAGTTGATGTGCTTTTTTACTTTTTTTTACTGCAAACATTTCTGCACAGTCATGTGTCCTGTAATCCAAGCCTGAATATGGGCAGAGACATGATGGCAGTTTGATTGTTTCTGCTTTTCATCATTTGTGAACTTGGAAGTTCCTTCCAAAGATATATCCTACTTTGTCAGCTTAGAGATGGTGTCTCTCTCAAATTGCCTGCAAGGACTGGGCTAAGTGTTCCATGATTCATTTCAAAGAAACAAATCTTGGAGGTTACCAAGGATGGCAGTTAATGTGATTATAGTAATCCTCTTCAGTGGTGCTGACACAGACATAACGGCACATCTGTCCCTCCTGGGAGTTTATATTGTCTGCCTGCTGTTGTATTTTACAAGATCTTCACACTCCAAATGACAAGGCTTGTGTAAATTACAACAGACAAATAAGAGAGATTAGGGACATAAATCTTTTATACGGTCTGATCTCAATACCGATACCGACGGTGAGGCATTGTATTTTACAACAGGTTAGTAGTGCAGATCCGACACGCTTTCGTATTCACTTGCCTAATATTACAGCGCCAGATCAGCAGTAAGGAGCCTTTGGTAATTGTCCATGCTTCAGAGAAGTTAGAGAAACAATGGACGTCGATGATATGAAGTTGAATGAAAAAAGATAGGGAGAATTTGGAACAGAGGTCAGGGAAGTTTTTCCTAGTGTGACCAATGATTTGTAGAATTTCTGCCACAAGTTTCCAATTTTTAAAAAAATGCAAGCGTTTATTTGAAACATTGATAATAGCTATGTTATAGAACATACAGTGTGAGAGATTAAAGAATATAGTTTTAATTTAACCATTAAACAATGCAGGAAATTGAAACAAAATCCATATTATAAAAGCTCAGCAGTTGTGACTGACTGTTGACCCCACTATTTCCTTACTTGGATAATGTATGCTGCTTCTGATTTAATGCAGAGCTAGCTGCTATTCTAGACCTTTCCATTGCATGTAACAGGGAAATAACAGAGAGCAAACACAGGCATTTACGTAACTACTCACATGGACATGTTCAGCTTCTGTGCTTTCAATACTGAAATAAAAAAAATACACATTGAGACAAAAACTATGACTATTATTGTGTATATGGACTTTTCTTTCTGAGGTCCATACAGTGAACAGTTGACAGAGATGTACCGTACCTACCATCTCAATCCAAGAGTCACTTGTCTTCATATGAAATGACCTTACATGTAAAAGACTATGAACTGCAATTCCAAGGTTGCATAAGTCATTCCACCCATAATGTGAGTGGCAGTCCTTTAAAACCACTGTGAATCTTGACTATTGCTCCATGTTATTGTTATCACTACCCCAGCTGTCTGTTAAAAGGATGGGTAGAGACTTGCTAGTGCTCCACCTGCTGGGTAGATCAGGGGACACTGGCTCTGCTGTCTGTTAAAAGGATGGGTAGGGACTTGCTAGTGCTCCACCTGCTGGGTAGATCAGGGGACACTGGCTCTGCTGTCCTGATCCACGGTTCTTAGCATCAATCAGCAGAAGAGGTGACTGTCTGTAATGAGCGATGATGTGTGCCACCATCGGATAGGTCTGGAACATAAAACATGAACCAATACATTAACAGGGCATCATTGAGCTGTGTCATAACATAAGTTGAAACATAAAATGTAAGATGGCTTGCTGTACATCTAATTGAATCTCGTAGTTGATGTTTTGGCAAAAAAATGGCTATATAACAAACTTTCAGATGACAGATTCACGGATCCAGTTCACAAAGCTCACTGCTTCATCCTCAGAGTGATTGATAATATGATATAAAATTACACATATTACTCTGACTGGTCATAATTAGGGATATGAGTTCATTCCTGACCATGTGACCTGGTCAGGAACAATTCTTGGCCATAGTCCGAATGAATGAGGCAGATATAATGTACCTCTGAGACCTTCAGACCAGTCCCCAGCAGAAACTCATTCTGTTCACAGCGGATCTGGATGTTGTAAACTTTGTCCTGATAGAGTACCATGAGTGTATAGGGCTGAATGGACGACCGTTTCGAACTGTCTCGTACCAGAAATGCACCGTCCTAAACAGATAAGGAAACAGAAAAACATTGTACATTATTAGTGGTGTTTGTGTTGTATTCTACCACCAAAGAGCACTGGTGAACTATCCACATAAAACATATTTTATACTGTATATTGTCATTTTGGACAGTGCATTCGGAAAGTATTCAGACCCCTTGACTTTTTCCACATTTTGTTACATTACAGCCTTATTCTAAAATTGATTAAATAGTTTTCCCCCCTCATCAATCTACACACAATACCCCATAATGACAAAGCAAAAACAGTTTTATTTTTTAATTTTTTTTACAAATACCAAAATACAAACTGAAATATCACCATTACAGAAGTATTCAGACCCTTTACTCAGGACTGAGTTGAAGCACCTTTGGCAGCGATTACAGCTTAGAGTCTTCTTGGGTATGACACTACAAGCTTGGCACAACTGTATTTGTGGAGTTTCTCCCATTCTTCTCTGCAGATCCTTTCAAGCTCTGTCAGGTTGGATGGGGAGCGTCGCTGCACAGCTATTTTCAGGTCTCTCCAGAGATGTTCGATCAGGTTCAAGTCTGGGCTCTGGCTGAGCCCCTCAAGGACATTCAGAGACTTGTCCTGAAGCCACTCCTGTGTTATCATGGCTGTGTGCTTAGGGTCGTTGTCCACAGAGGAACTCTGGAGCTTTGTTAGAGTGACCATCGGGTTCTTGGTCACCTCTCTGACCAAGGCCCTTCTCCCCAGAGAGTCGCTGCACAGCTATTTCTCCAGAGATGATCAATCGGGTTCAATGATATTCAGAGATTTGTCCCGAAGCCATTCCTGTCTTGTCTTGGCTGTGTGTGTAACCGATGTGAAATGTCTAGCTAGTTAGCGGTGGTGCGCGCTAATAGCGTTTCAATTGGCGACGTCACTTGCTCTGAGACCGTGAAGTAGTTGTTCCCCTTTGCTCTGCAAGGGCCGCGGCTTTTGTGGTGCGATGGGTAACGATGCTTCAAGGGCGGCTGCAGAGGGTTCGGGGCGAGGAGTGGGATGGAAGCTATACTGTTACATGTGCTTGGGGTGGCTGTCCTGTTGGAAGGTGAACCTTTGCCCCAGTCTGACGTCCTGAGCACTCTGTAGCAGGTTTTCATCAAGTATCTCTCTGTACTTCATCAAGTATTGCTCCGTTCATCTTTCCCTCAATCCTGACTAGTCTTCCAGTCCCTGCAGCTGAAAAACATTTTTGGTACCCTGCCCCAGATCTGTGCCTCAACCCAATCCTGTCTCTGAGCTCTACGGACAATTCCTTTGACCCCATGGCTTGGTTTTTGCTCTGATATGCACTGTCAACTGTGGGACCTTATATAGACAGGTGTGTGTGCCTTTCCAAATCATGTCCAATCAATTGAATTGACCACAGGTGGACTCATCAGGTGGAAACATCTCAAGGATGATCAATGGAAACAGGATGCACCTGAGCTCAATTTCGTGTCTCACAGCAGAGGGTCTGAATACTGATGTAAATAAAGTCTTTCTGGTTAAAATGTTTTAAACATTTCTAACAATTTCTAAAAACCCTGTTTTCGCTTTGTCATTATGGTGTATTGCGTGTCGATTGATGAGGACAAATTTGTATTTAATCCATTTTAGAATAAGGCTGTAACATAAAATGTGGAAAAAGTCAACGGGTCTGAATGCTTTCCAAATGCACTGTATGTGATATTGCATTGTCCCTTCAAAAACCAGTGTCACGATTAATCTGTGAGAACAGAGTGTGAATGTCAGTTTGCCTGTTATTACAGTTAACCAGGTGTGTGAGTGATATTGACAGCAGAAGATGTCTCACCATGTTGACCTGTCTGAGACAGCCCTCCGCTTGACCCCGTGTCACCTGACCAACGTACCACTGAGGGTTCAGGTCCTACATATTCACACAGGAACACAATCACACATCAATCAGATGGGATTTGTGACTTTGTGACCTGTTACTAATTTCTGTGATAGGCTTCAGACCAAAAAAGAACACATTAACAAATATCCTTGAGTTTGCAACATGTTTCCACATTGTTCAATAGAAGTGAGTTGTTAAATGCTTCAAATGACCATTACTTGCACATACTGTACTATATGAGGACCTAGGTAAATATTTGATCTATTCAATAAGAGCTGACTAGTTTTAGAGACAAAGGGCTCTGCTCAACACAGCTGTTGAGATTAGTGGTTGGCAGCCTGAACGTACAATGCTCCCTTAGAATAACAATGCAATGGCGTCACCTACTGAGCTATGCAAGGCATTGCATCACTAGACCACATCCAAGTATGTACGGTCATATTTGAGAATCTGTCTGTCTGTCTGTCTGTCTGTGTGTGTGTGTTGTGGGGATCACCTGTTCATCCTCTAGGTCTGCCGGTGGGGGGATAGAAGCTTGCATAGGTGGCGGAGGGGGCATAATGTGTCTGTCTGGCACAATCCTAGGACTGCTCCTGGGTGAGATGGCTTAGAAAGAAAAAAATAAATTAGAATCATACCAGTTATCAAAAGGAGAAGTTGTGAGTCATATATATACACACTGTACAGTATATTTTAAGGATGGGTACTGAAGTGAAAACAAAGCACTCACATGCCTGCAGTGCCTGCAGTTTTGAAGGTAGAGATGCAGTTGAAGCGATATTAGGAGGAAAGCTGGAGAGAGATGGAACAACAGTTTGCAGATTACCATTAAAATGTGCGTATCTTTTAAATTCCATCATCTCCAGCAAAGTGCTGTCCTCCATGTAAGCCTAAAGGCCATTTGAATTCCTAACTTTGACAAGACAAAACTGATCTTACCCGTCTGAATGTAAGGATAGTCCGGGGAGCACTGCTCTAGGGTGCCCTGGTCTAGGAAATGTGTTGGAGTTGTATGGTTTGGACATGGGCACTAAAAGAGAGATACACTCACTATGACTGCATAGTCCTTCAATGTAAAACAGGATGAAGATTAAATAGCTACAATGTAAAGTTCCCTTAACAAGTCGAAAAAGGTTTCAGAAAATGTCTTACCATCATCTTGTACCTGTTGATGACATAATATTAAACATTTTATGAGGAGGAACTATAGACTTTTCTCAGTTACGAAAAAGACACAGTTTGAAAATCCGTATCAGCCACCCCATCATGGTGATGTCACCACGTGTACACCAAAATATACCTTTACCTCATTTCTTGCATCAGGCACATATCTGCAACACAAATGGAAATGACAGTTGAATAAGTTGCTATATCCACTTTCATATCGTGTTGAACTCAATAAGCGAACACGAAGATTTAGTCAAATCCTGTATGTGCAACAACCAGCAAATCAAACAAAACGCAGGCGGAAGACTGGAAGGCTAATCATAAAATGATACACATCTTGAGATGCAGAGTTCCTTCATTCTATAACAAGTAAAGGTCATACGAAGCTGTGCTCTGTGGCAGTGATTCACCCCAGCTCAATTAGCTCCTGCTGACTAAACAACCGCAATTCCAATCCGTCACCCCATGTATTTCTGATGGAGTGTACTTCCTTATAAACCGGGTGGTTCGAGCCATGAATGCTGATGACAAAATTACATTGGTAATCAGTTTATAATAGCATTAAGGCACCTCAGGGTTTGTGGCATAGGGCCAATATACACTGCTCAAAAAAATAAAGGGAACACTTAAACAACACAATGTAACTCCAAGTCAATCACACTTCTGTGAAATCAAACTGTCCACTTAGGAAGCAACACTGATTGACAATAAATTGCACATGCTGTTGTGCAAATGGAATAGACAACAGGTGGAAATTCTAGGCAATTTGCAAGACACCCCCAATAAAGGAGTGGTTCTGCAGGTGGTCACCACAGACCACTTCTCAGTTCCTATGCTTCCTGGCTGATGTTTGGTCACTTTTGAATGCTGGCGGTGCTTTCACTCTAGTGGTAGCATGAGACGGAGTCTACAACCCATACAAGTGGCTCAGGTAGTGCAGCTCATCCAGGATGGCACATCAATGCGAGCTGTGGCTCGGTTTGCTGTGTCTGTCAGCGTAGTGTCCAGAGCATAGAGGCGCTACCAGGAGACAGGCCAGTACACCAGGAGACATGGAGGAGGCCGTAGGAGGGCAACAACTCAGCAGCAGGACCGCTACCTCCGCCTTTGTGCAAGGAGGAGCAGGAGGAGCACTGCCAGAGCCCTGCAAAATGACCTCCAGCAGGCCTGTGTCTGCTCAAACGGTCAGAAACAGACTCCATGAGGGTGGTATGAGGGCCCGATGTCCACAGGTGGGGGTTGTGCTTACAGCCCAACACCGTGCAGGACGTTTGGCATTTGCCAGAGAACAACAAGATTGGCAAATTCGTCACTGGCGCCCTGTGCTCTTCACAGATGAAAGCAGGTTCACACTGAGCACATGTGACAGAGTCTGGAGACGCCATGGAGAACGTTCTGCTGCCTGCAACATCTTCCAGCATGACCGGTTTGGCGGTGGGTCAGTCATGGTGTGGGGTGGCATTTCTTTGGGGGGCCGCACAGCCCTCCATGTGCTCGCCAGAGGTAGCCTGACTGCCATCAGGTACCGAGATGAGATCCTCAGACCCCTTGTGAGACCATATGCTGGTGCGGTTGGCCCTGGGTTCCTCCTAATGCAAGACAATGCTAGACCTCATGTGGCTGGAGTGTGTCAGCAGTTCCTGCAAGAGGAAGGCATTGATGTTATGGACTGGCCCGCCCGTTCCCCAGACCTGAATCCAATTGAACACATCTGGGACATCATGTCTCGCTCCATCCACCAACGCCACATTGCACGACAGACTGTTCAGGATTTGGCAGATGCTTTAGTCCAGGTCTGGGAGGAGATCCCTCAGGAGACCATCCGCCACCTCATCAGGAGCATGCCCAGGCGTTGTAGGGAGGTCATACAGGCACGTGGAGGCCACACACACTACTGAGCCTCATTTTGACTTGTTTTAAGGACATTACATCAAAGTTGGATCAGCCTGTAGTGTGGTTTTGAGTGTGACTCCAAATCCAGACCTAAATGGGTTGATACATTTGATTTCCATTGATCATTTTTGTGTGATTTTGTTGTCAGCACATTCAACTATGTAAAGAAAAAAGTATTTAATAAGAATATTTCATTCATTCAGATCTAGGATGTGTTATTTTAGTGTTCCCTTTATTTTTTTTGAGCAGTGTACCATGGCTTAACTAACCACTGAATCACATTGTGTTTATTTAAGGATCAGTTGATGTGTAGTCTATATGTGATGTGTGTCTGGAGCGGTGCCGTATGGAGGATGGAGGGAGGTGCACTGCAGACCTGTTGTTGTTCAGCGGGGCTCTGCCGACCGACGAGCTGCTCCTGCTGACACTACTTGACACAGGGAGGGGAGGTTTGGGCATTCTGGGAGGGTCTGGACCCCTCTCTTCTGCCTGAGGCCTGGATATAGGAGCAATGTGAAGTCAGAGGTTCCAAAACTGGACAGTGTAGTTACCAATTCAGGAAGTTATAGCTTGGTTAATTTCTTGTAGAAAAGGCACCGTTTTTAGAAACTGAATGTATGTACAACAAATGTGCTGTACAGAGCCTTCAGGAAGTATTCACACCCCTTGACTTTCCCACATGTTGTTGTCTTACAGTCTGAATTTAAAATGGATTACATTTAGATTAGTTGCGTCACTGGCCTACACACAATACCCCATTATGTCAAAGAAGAATGATGTTTTTCCAAAATGTTACAAATTAATAAAAAATGAAAAGCTGAAATGTCTTGAGTCAATAAGTATTCAACCCCTTTCTTATTACAAGCTTAAATACGTTCAGGAGTAAGAATGTGCATAATAAGTTGCATGGACTCACGCTTTGTGCAATAATAGTGTTTAACATGATTTTTAAATAACTACCTAATCTCTGTAAACCACACAAAGAAATGGTCTGTAAGGTACCGCAGTCGAGCAGATCATTTCAAACACAGATTCAATCACAAAGACCAGTGAGATTCTCCCATGCCTCGCAAAAGCGTTATGTTTTGGGGCAAATCCACAACAACACATCACCAAGTACCACTCTTCATATTTTCAAGCAAGGTAGTGACAATTAAATCCATTTTAATCCCACTTTGTAACACAACACATTTCTGAAAAAGATCAACGGGGTGTGAATATACTTATGTGCAGTCATCATTCAAACAGAAAACGAGGTGTCAATGACATTGTGAAATAGAATAGCGAGAAGTCACATGACTGGAAAGCAATATAGAACCAAAATAAGTATTCTATACCTCCATGAATGTGGAGCAGGCTGCATGTGAGAGACAAAACAAACATGTCATACACTTCATTGTGAAATCTTCATATTTCAAACTATTAACAACGAGTCTGGGATGGCCTTTAAACACTCATATGTAGACATTCTTATAGCTATTAGCTATACAGTTATATAGGCCAACTATAACTTTAGCAAGCACATGCAAAGATCTATAGGCATATGTTTGTTCACTTGACATTGAGATGAGAAGAACGTTGTTTGGACACAATATAGGACTGATCAAAACATAAGCAAAGTTAATTCTCACCATGTTAGTTGTGTTTAACTTCGTTGCTGTGTGGAATAACAGATCAGGTCAGTACGAGGGCATAAAAAAACATGACATTACTGCTTTATGGTGATGATAAATCCAATAAATGTGATTAAGTATGTAAATTGAACATAAATAGAAAGTATCCTCTCTATACTAACATTGACACATACTTATGGAAGAGGAACTGTTACATGACATGTATCTGTGGGCAGGCAGGTGTAGGAACAGACACCTGCAGTAGTAAACATTTTCTTGCTAAATTTAGATTGGTGTGAGACACGGGAGGTTGGTGGCACCTTAATTGAGGAGAACGGGCTTGTGGTAATGGCTGGAGCGGAATCAGTGGAATGGAATCAAATACATCAAACACATGGTTTCCATGGTTTCCAGGTGTTTGATACCATTCCATTTGCTCCATTCCGGACATTATTATGAGCCGTCCTCCCCTCAGCAGCCTCCTGTGGTGTGAGAGTACCTGGTATTGGAGATTCAGCAAGTCTTGTGCGATCCAGTTTGGTGGGCTTTCTTCTGCGGTCAACTGGTGGAGCGGGGGCAGCATTTGAGGAAGTAGCAGGCACTTTAAAAGACAATATGAAAAGACAGGGTACAAATCAATACAAGGGAATAAACAGTGTTCAAATGCTATATTTAAGCAATAAGGCACGAGGAGATGTGGTATATGGCCAATATACCACGGCTAAGCGATGTTCTTTTAAATTGTATTTATTTATTTCGAAACATACAATATACTTGCAGTGAAGCCGCTCAACAACTACATCATACCAGTCATCCAACAGACTCCCATTCAGAGAGACACACAGAAGCATCCAGGGTCAATGCCCTGCTCAAAGGCACGTTGACCGATCTACCACCAGGCCAAAAAACGTGAACCCGAACCCTCCAAGATCCACCCACTGTTCCCCAATAGCTGTCCCTCAACCATTCGAGACCCCTCCTACCCCCCCCCCCCAAGAAGAAGAAAAAATAAATAAAATACAATTAATTCCATTCCCCACCCCCAGGATGCACCCCAATGCACCAACAACCAAGAGAACTAAAGAGAAAAAAGGAAAAGACAGAAGAAAACAGAAAACAACAATGCAAAAAAAATATACAACAAAATAATAAATTTGAAACAAAGGACATCAAGGACAACTGAAATCATAACAGCAATACCAACTGTATATGTTTGTGTGCATGTCTGGCACTACTACATGTATGTGTGTATTCTTGTATGTGTTTATTTGAATGAGTGTGTGTATATGCATGTGTACAAACACCTGCACGGCATCAGCACCAGGCTGACCGGCATTAGCTGTAAAAACACTGCCCCTCAGTGTCATTCAAATGTAGGTTTAATTTAGACTTTTTATTTTATTTTTATTTTTGACTTTTATCTTTGACCATCATTCTATCTTCCACACAGCAACTCCACCCCCACTTGTCTCCAATTCCTCAACTTCCCTCAGCCCATCCCATCTATCTCTGCTGGCCAACCACTTCGGGTTTCTACGCAACACATATCTTTCAACTATGCTGTGATGTTTAACGTACAATTTCAATCTATCTAGTCGAATAGAATCCACACATTGCGAGTTGAAGATAAATACTTTTACTAAGAGTATTGACTGGCCCGGTCTCTCCAAATCTCTTAACAGTATTATTTCTAGGGTCAATTTTAGATCAATGTTATGCATTTTCAGCCATTCCTGAACATGAGACCAGAAACAGGCTACCTGAGGACAATACCAAAATAAATGGTCTATTGATTCTGTATCCTCACAACAAAATCTGCAGAGCTTCGATGATTTTATGCCCCAAATATTCAACATTTTGTTGGTGGCAAGAATTCTATATAATAATTTTAGCTGAAAAGCACGAAGTCTTGAATCTTGCGTTGTTTTTATATATCAACTCATACACCCTGTACCATGGAATCAGTACATCAAAAATCTCTTCCCAACTATTTCGCAATCTGTATGGCAGAGCTGTCAACATCCTGGTCCTCAAATGAAACTGGTATACTTTCCTATTTATGCTATTTTTATTCCTCCGCCAGTTTTGATCCTTTATATTGGGCAGACAGACCAGTTCCCTACCTCCTCCCGCTGCCACCTGCCTCCTCCAGTTGTGATCCTTTATATTGGGCAGACAGACCAGTTCCCTACCTCCTCCCGCTGCCACCTGCCTCCTCCAGTTGTGATCCTTTATATTGGGCAGACAGACCAGTTCCCTACCTCCTCCTGCTGCCCCCTGCCTCCTCCAGTTGTGATCCTTTATATTGGGCAGACAGACCAGTTCCCTACCTCCTCCCGCTGCCACCTGCCTCCTCCAGTTTTGATCCTTTATATTGGGCAGACAGACCAGTTCCCTACCTCCTCCCGCTGCCACCTGCCTCCTCCAGTTTTGATCCTTTATATTGGGCAGACAGACCAGTTCCCTACCTCCTCCCGCTGCCACCTGCCTCCTCCAGTTGTGATCCTTTATATTGGGCAGACAGACCAGTTCCCTACCTCCTCCCGCTGCCACCTGCCTCCTCCAGTATTGATCCTTTATATTGGGCAGACAGACCAGTTCCCTACCTCCCCCAGCTGCCACCTGCCTCCTCCAGTTTTGATCCTTTATATTGGGCAGACAGACCAGTTCCCTACCTCTTCCCACTGCCTCCTCCAGTTTTGATCCTTTATATTGGGCAGACAGACCAGTTCCCTACCTCCCCCAGCTGCCACCTGCCTCCTCCAGTTTTGGGGTAATGCTGTAATCAATTGATTGTACTCATGGATTGAGCAGACCTTCCCGTACAATTCTGATAACTCCATGAAGGACATAACTCTACCATTCCCATTTACAATATCATTTAAGAACAAAATACCCTTTTCAAACATCTTTCCCATAAATACAGGTATTTTATCAACCAGCACATTTGAGTTCAGCCATAATATTTGTTGGAATATTTGTTCTATCTTTTCAGGGGGATGAAATTGAAATTGTAGCCAGCTCTGCAATGCTTGTTTGAAAAAGAGAGATACTTTGAAAAAAAGTATCCATTTCAATTAATCGAAAATGAGACACGGCAATCTGCACAAAGGCAAAAAGGCCATTTTTAAACAATGGATGAGCTTTTCTTATTAATCTACTTGAGAACCATTTAGGGGTCAAATAAAACTTTTGAATGAGTGAGGCTAGAGAGAGAGAGAGAGGTTCAGTGGTTTTATATTTAATAATCTCAACCCACCCAATTCATATTCATTATATAGATAGGTACTATATATAGATTATTATATAGATAGGTACTATATATCGATTATTATATAGATAGGTACTATATATAGATCATTATATAGATAGGTACTATATATAGATTATTATATAGATAGGTACTATATATAGATTATTATATAGATAGGTACTATATATAGATTATTATATAGATAGGTACTATATATAGATCATTATATAGATAGGTACTATATATAGATCATTATATAGATAGGTACTATATATAGATCATTATATAGATAGGTACTATATATAGATTATTATATAGATAGTTTTATTTTGTCTGGTTTAACGTCCCAGATAAAGCAAAATATTTTTTTCTCGTATGATTTGAAAACTAATCATCGGGAGTAGGCAGCGTCATAAGTAAGTGAATAAACTGAGATATGACTAAGGAGTTAATCAGGGCAATTTTTCCATAAATAGACAGGAATTTACCTCTCCATGGTTACAGGATCTTGTCTATTTTTACAAGTGTTCTATTAAAATTCATTGTGGAGAGCTTATTTATATCTTCTGTGATATGACTACCAAGTATGTCTACTTCACCATCAGCCCATTTTATAGGTAAACTGCAGGATAATTTAAAAAAAATATTTTTTAAAGATCCAATACGTAATATTGTACACTTATCATAATTAGGTTTTAGTCCAGAGTACAGAAAGAATATCTAGATCTTTAATGAGACATTGCAGGGATCTTCAATGAGACATTGCAGGGATCTTCAATGAGACATTGCAGGGATCTAGCTTGTGGTCCTAATGTAAAACTTGATTCATCGGCATACATGGACACCTTTGTTTTTAAGCCTTGTATTTCTAATCCTCTAATGTTGTTATTTGATAGGATTTAATAGCTAGCATTTCGATGGACATAACAAATAGATATGGTGACAGCGGACACCCTTGTTTAACTCCTCTTGACAATTCAAAACTCTCTGAGAAGTAGCCGTTATTTACTATTTTACACCTGCGGTTACTATACATTATTTTTTACCCAAGACAGTTACCAAAATTGAAAAAATCCAGGCATTTATAAATAAAATCCAGTCTTACTTTATCAAATGCCTAAGAGATGTTCTTTATGCACGACACAATGCAGAGTGCCTGGATACAGTCTTTGGCCGTGTTATACCACAAACCCCCAAGGTGTCTTATTGCTATTATAAACTGGTTACCAACGTAATTAGAGCAGTAAAACCATATTTTAGTCATACCCGTGATATGCTGGCTGTCAGCCAATCAGCATTCAAGCCTCGAACCACACAGTTTATAATTATAGTTAGATAGTAACATTCCAGATTGCACACTTACACTTGCCAGTTATTCTGCCAGGGTGCTGGGGAGATTGCTCTCTTCTGGGTGGGGGAGGCTGCAGTAGCTGCAGAGACAAGGAATGAAATGTAATGTTGAATGACTGTGTGGAAGGAGGGAGGGAGAGAGTGGAGGAGTGAAAAGGGGGGTATAGTCAGAGGGAAGATACTCACACTAGGGTGACTGGCAGAGGGGATAGGAGGACCAGCCCCAGGGCGTTGAGTTGTTGGAGGAGGATGGCTTCTAGCTGTATTGCGGTGCGGTGTACTATCTAAACACAGAGACAGATACAGACAGAAACACATACATACATACATACATACATACATACATACAGACAGACAGACAGACAGACAGACAGACAGACAGACAGACAGACAGACAGACAGACAGACAAGACAGACAGACAGACAGACAGACAGACAGACAGACAGACAGACAGACAGACAGACAGACAGACAGACAGACAGACAGACAGACAGACAGACAGACAGACAGACAGACAGACAGACAGACAGACAGACAGACAGACAGACAGACAGACAGACAGACAGACAGACAGACAGACAGACAGACAGACAGACAGACAGACAGACAGACAGACAGACAGACAGACAGACAGACAGACAGACAGACAGACAGACAGACAGACAGACAGACAGACAGACAGACAGACAGACAGACAGACAGACAGACAGACAGACAGGACAGACAGACAGACAGACAGACAGACAGACAGACAGACAGACAGACAGACAGACAGACAGACAGACAGACAGACAGACAGACAGACAGACAGACAGACAGACAGACAGACAGACAGACAGACAGACAGACAGACAGACAGACAGACAGACAGACAGACAGACAGACAGACAGACAGACAGACAGACAGACAGACAGACAGACAGACAGACAGACAGACAGACAGACAGACAGACAGACAGACAGACAGACAGACAGACAGACAGACAGACAGACAGACAGACAGACAGACAGACAGACAGACAGACAGACAGACAGACAGACAGACAGACAGACAGACAGACAGACAGACAGACAGACAGACAGACAGACAGACAGACAGACAGACAGACAGACAGACAGACAGACAGACAGACAGACAGACAGACAGACAGACAGACAGACAGACAGACAGACAGACAGACAGACAGACAGACAGACAGAC